>NC_068317.1:32244292-32321493 GCF_025860055.1 Xyrauchen texanus | reverse complement strand
CTGTGTTTTTCAATTGAGTATTTTGAGTTTGTTTTGTGTATATAAAGTGAGTGACTGTGTAAAGTGATTTACATATTTGAAACATTCTCTTAATTTGAAGTATTCTAACTATATATTAAGATGTATCAATTGATTAATATCAATAATACGAATACTTGCTAATAATAACTTGATTAGACAACATTTTGATGATGAAATTAAACATTAATCAATGGCTTTTTTTTTTTTTTCCTTGTTTAGAGAAATGAGCGGGCGGATCTTGTCACCAGGGCAAAAAAAACATGCAGTTCTCCTGGACCTTCCAAGGTTACGAATGAGTGAACCGGAAGTACCCATTAGGTCAAACCTTGACGTTGAGATGGAGGAAAGTCTGGAGGATGTTCAGGGTGAGGGTGGGCCAGACCACAACTGTACACAATGCAAAAAATACAAATACCAGATTTGTAAACTAAAGAAAACCATTAAAGTATTAAGAAGCTGTTTGGTGTTTATTTTTCTAGTTGACTCCTCCAGAGGCATCTGACAAACCAGAAAACCTTCCAGTGTATAGTTCGTATACATCAGTGCCTTACCATCTTACTTTATTACTTCCCTTGCTGTTCTCATGTTGATTTTACAGAGAAAGTTCTTGATATATGATTTACGTCACATTGGACGACGACAACAAAAAAAAAAAAAAAAAAAAAAAAAACCACACTTGTAAACGGTATAAAATTAATTCTTATGACTCCAGCAGCCAAGAGAAAAAGGAAAGGACAGTTTTAGTGTGTTATAAGTAACTGGAGACAGAACTTGAAATCCGTTGAGAAATGTAAACGTTATTGTGCCTTTTATCCATAAAAACCGCAGCTCCTCCATTTACTTGTATTTGTTTATGGGGCAGTCTTGCCTGGTCCAATTTGGCAGATACTGCAACGGGCCAGAGCGGCCAATGAGGCGTCCAAATATATATAAGCCTATGCTTTGACTGACCTCAGCTTCCTCATGTCAAGATTTATTATTGATAACGAGGGAACCCTTCGAGGTGCAAGCATGCAGCATCAAACATGCCAGGACTCGTAACGTGAGTATACAGTCTTTTCTAACACAGTTTATTACATTTGCTTTTCAACGCTCACTCTACACTTTCAATCACTACATGGGTACGTTGACAAATTCTTATCACTCTTTGTTTCTCTGTTTTTGGTTTATGTGGCAGTTGTTTTTTAGCAATAGAAGCTTCTGAGTAATTCCATGTAAATGTCAATCTTACCATGAAAGTCTTTTACCAAAACCATTTAGGTCTATATTTTACTGTATTAATGTGCTGTAATAGAAAATAAGGAAATTGGCTTGTTTATCCACCACATATGAGGTGTGCAACAATATTAAAATAACACTTTCAACCAACCATATTTTGGAGGCGTGTCTGAGAAATAAAGACACTCACTGTCATAACAGCGCTGCCTTTTGCATTTATAAGGGCTGTATTTAGTAAGTCACGACATTGCAGTGTTGTCACATTCATAACGTTTTAAAGATTAAGTTTATATCATATAATAATAATACAAATAACTTTCTGTACAAAGTAGAGATGCACCGATTGTGAAATTCTGGGCTGATATCCATGTTTAAAATAACAGTATCTGTATACCCAAAAATGACGGAGTAATAACGAAAATATCCAGCAGCACGCGCCGCCGTGTCCGTCGACCCCAGAGGGTTAAAACTTTATTTTGATCATTAAGTCTCATTCGTTCTCTTTCGGTCACATTCCTCATTGATAGTCCCAGGGGAGGGGTCTTTTGTCTCAGGTGTGAAATACATCAATATTCATGATAGTTCACGGCTCCTCGCATGTGACCTTCCAACACTAAAATTGTCTTACAAATGGTCAATGACTATATTGTTTTGTATGAATGAGTGATCAGTATGAAAACTAGGCTACAAGATCCAGTTCTCAAAAGTCTTGTGGACAAATATTTAGTAATGGCCTTATCTCAGTGACTTAACACTTAGTTTTTTCAAAAACCATGCATAAATGTTATATTCTCAAATACAAACATGTGCTCCCATATTGTTGTAGTCCAGTTTGTGCTGAATACAGTGTTCTCAGACTTCAGCCATTAATGTGTTTTTAAGCAACTGAAAAAAGCACAAGTGTCAAGGTGTCAACTTTTCCAGGGCCCAAAACACCCTCCGACCCCAGAGGGTTAAATACGGGATGCTTGGCACTCCTGGCAGCTAATGTTAAACATCTTTATACCATTAATGACATGCACCTGATCATCTAGAAGTGGACGTAAGATGTTGAGTCCTTTTCAATATTAAGTCTATCATCAATATTATGGATTTTATTCTCCAGCCCTAGTTCACCATTTCATCATGCGTTACAATTTTCTACTGTCTGTTTTTGATATTAGGATGATTCACCGGCTCCCCAACCATTGGGTGCAGATGTAGAGTTGGAAGAGCTCATATGCTCTTGAGTAAGACCATTTGGTGGATTTGTTGAAAGAGAAGGATAAGAGAATGGTAAAGAACAACAAATATATAAATATAACTTAAAGGTGCCCTATGCCATTTTTGGTGACCCCTGTGGGGACCTGTTGCAGGGCTCCCTGTTCTTCAGTTCTATTTGCAAAAGAAGTTTGGGAGTCTAAATATTTCCAATTTACACTAAAGCTGAAAATATAAATAACCATAAGCATCTTATATGCCTAATACTTGTGTACTGTATGTGATGCTCGATCTGGCTGATTCGAGTTCAGAAAGTGCTGTATTGAAAACAAGTGAACCGTAATGCAACAATAGATTTTCACAATAAATACATTATCCCCCTAGTAACCTAATGTTCAAGACATTTAAAGCATGTCACAACCAGTAAACGAGCATTACAGCAAGTAAACAAACTCATTTCATTGAAACATGACAAACCCACCAGTAAACCGGTGGTGTAGCTTTGTTTATATGCGGCTGTATACAAAGAGCAAAACACCGGTGGTTGTTGGGTCTTCTGAGTAACGATTCATTAATGATCACCACCTGCCCCCCCCCCCCCGTCATCCTGGACCCATATGCAACTGCATATCCAGACACCACGTTACCGCAGTAAACGATGTCCAAACATTACTGCGATAAAGTTTGAGAGGATAAACATCCTCTTTTCGTCTGCTGTAGGTCTCTCCCGCCGTGTTGCACTGCAAGTGTCTGAACAGCTGCAGCCTGTTGAGGAAAGGGAACTGAACCATGAAGCGGAAGAGACAGAGGAGTCAGAACGAGCACGAACAGCCCAATAATCTGTTTGACCAGCTGCAGCACCAGCCAAGAGAAAAAGGAAAGGACAGTTTTATGAACACTCCCCTGTAAAAGGCATGTATATGTAATTGGTGTGAAACTTGTTTTATGTGTTTTGTGCTTGTCAGAGTGATAGTCATCCTGCACTAACTCAAATTGGTCATCCGTTTGTTCAAGTTCTCCTATGGTCAGAAAAGAACCATAACATTAAAATATAAGATGTTCTATTTAATGAAGTGAAATCATTTTCATTTTGTTGTTTGAAAACAAGTTGACTTGGTCATAAAAACAAGTTTTCAAACAACAAAATGAAAGCTTACATTTTAATGTTATGGTTCTTTTCTGACCATAGGAGAACTTGAACAAACGGATGACCAATTTGAGGTGAACTCACCCCCACTTTTTGCATTGCCTGATTCCAAATGAGACTAAAACTCCAGGAGTGATGGAGAATCCTCTGGTCATGTACCAACTGCATTGTAACGATGTGCTGGAAGGTATTCAAATTTGCAGAAAAGGATTCCCCAACACAGTCTGGAAAGAGGAACCCTTCTTTTTGCCACCTCATTTAAAGAAATTGATTACAACTTGAACATCAACTCGAGGAACCATCAAGACATTCTCCTGTGACTGCATCTGGGTTCTTTCAACAGCCAAGGCAATTGCAATTATTGTACCAGTAGCTAAATCAACCTAGGTTTAGTATAAGAGGTAAACCCCTTTGTAACAAGGCGCTTTTTAGTTAAGAACTTGATGGTCCTCTCAAATGGTCAAATTATTCTTTTCATAATTGCATTTCCCCTATTCTGTTCCGGTTTCATTTTATTGTCCCTTTCATGTATGAGTTTTTTTTGTGTATGTTTTTGTTTAGATTAGTTATGTGTTCGTATTTTAGTTAAATAATCTTGTGTACATTCTTGTGAATTGATTCTGGTCTGCTTGTAAATCAATGTTAATTTAACAATTCAATCTCAGCTCCATGCTAAAGAGTTATTTTTGTGTGGCCATGAAAAATATCCTTTCTGAGAATCGATAAACAATCGATACTGAGTGTTCGCTGGACAAACAGATAAATTGATTGTAATATTAATTCAGCTACCTCAAGTTGATTCTATTAACCAATCTAAATGTTTATGGTTAATTATGAGTTATGATTGATTATTCATGTTTCCCTTTTAAAGATATTTTGACTGTGGTATATTTTGATAAATAATCTCATCCTTGTTTCTAAAAGATTTTGCTTCAAAGCTATATCTATGTGTGTAATATTATTGTCAATATGCCATGATAATAATATTACTCCAATAAGAGAATTAGTCATTCTCTTATTAAAGCTAATTCCCTACCGTAGCAATTGTGAGCTAATACAACGAGATATTGTATTACAATTTTAATGGTGGAGAATTTTATTTAGACAAATAATCTAGTTATTTGTCATTTATCTAAATTATAAAGGTTGTGAAATGCGACTGATTCCATTATAAATTTCCTTAAATAGTAATGTAGAAATAGCACAGTATAATTTAATTCCTAGCTCACACATACTGTTTTCCTTATAAATAATGGTAATGTACACGACACTTTTCATACCAAATTCGCTACATATATTGTTGTGAGAATCTGGGCACTTTAACTGATTACTGTTTATTTGTGCATTTTGAAACACACTGACGTTCATATGCTTCGATTAAACTGTTTCCATTAGTGTTGACCCAGATCACAAATCAATGGTGTTGATTGCTATGGTGACGAAAGTTCACTGGAAGTCCTAAAGAGACTTTTCCGGGGCAATTTACAGCTCATTTGCAACCTGCCGACGCCATATTGTAAGAGTGTACAGCTAAGCTAATAGCATAACACAACACCGCTAAACTAACCAGTTAGTGAACTTTCATTGAAACCCCTAAATACGCTACACTTCATTCAGCCCCTGCATAGCTAGCAATGAAGAAGGACAAAAGCGTCACAGTAGACTTTTGGAAGAGTCCAACCACAGTCTCGTTGAGGGCATCTTTGTTCTTCACCAGCCAGTTTGAAATGTTGAAAAAACTATTCCAGTGTAGTGAACCAGGGAGAAATAACAATCCCTTGACAAGCCTGGGCTAATAAAAGGTAGGGTTGTTACCCAAGTGGTTGTCATAAAGCTTAGCTTTAAATGTGGCATTACTGGCTTTGGGGAACATGCACTCTTCTTCAAGGATGGACATGATGCCCATGGGCTACATCAAAGAGCAGAATATGGCAATATGTCAGATTGGTCAACATAATATTCACCCACCTTCTCAATAAGCTCAAGCTGCCAAGTCCATGCCAAAGTCGATGAAGACCCACTCAATACCCTCCTTGTATTCCTCTTGTTCCAGCACAAACATGTGGTGGTTAAAAAACTGCTTCAACTTCTCATTAGTGAAGTTGATGCACAGCTGCTCAAAAGTGTTGAACTGTAAGTGGAATACAGAGTTTTATCACAATGGTGAATCAAGGAAAAATGCTTGTTACAATTGTTCTTGAATAAAAGTTGTCACTTATTGACAGCTCACATCAAAGATCTCAATCTAGCAATGTCCAGCACACCGACAAAGTACTTGTGAGGCTGCTTGGTGTCCAAGGATTGGTTGAATCTCACGACCATCCAAAGGAACATCTCATACACTGACTTTGCCAGAGCACCGATGGAGTAGTACAACTGGAAGTGTTTTAAACAGTGAAAGTATGTAAAAACAAATATATGTATGACATACATTTTTTGACATAAATTGCAAGACTATAAATTATGCTTAATATGAAGTGTATTCACCTGCTGTACACTTTGTCCCTTGGTGACCAATTCATTTCCAACTTTGACTCTTGGGTGACGCAAACCCTTGATGAAGTCAGCAGAGTTCAGGCCCATCAGACTTTGTCAGCATTTGAGAAGATTACAATTTTTTTGTTGCGTACTGATACACTTGGTGGATGTAATATAGTTGCACATCATTGCATATAGGAACCTACCCAACGGTTCCGGTTTCTTCTGAGACAGGATCTGGTAGAAGATGTGGTAGTCTCTCTCAGCCTTAAGCTGTAGGTGACTTGGGATTCTCCAGCAGATCTAAATGAGGAAAATTCATAAAGTAATTATTTACTGTGTTAAATATTTGTAGATATATTAAAGATGTCCAGTCATGAGAGTCACGTGATGCCATGCAAGGAGCGGATGTGTGAATAGCGAGCTCTGCATACTATGCTAATTGTATTACTTTTTGTGTTATAAAGCGGTGAGATTCGATACACCTTGATTCTTCACTGTTCTAAGAAGACGATATGTATATACAATTCAAAATCCTCAGGCTCTGGAGATATTAAAAGATACTTACAGGGGACTGGGTAGCCCAGAGGTAAAAGACACTGGCTACCACCCCTGGGGTTCGCTGGTTAGAATCCCAGGGCATGCTAAGTGACTCCAGCCAGGTCTCCTAATTAACCAAAATTGGTCTGGTTGCTAGTGAGGATCGAGTCATATGGGGTAACCTCCTCATGGTCACTATAATCAGGTTCGTTCTTGGTGGGGCCCGTGGTGAGTTGAGCGTGGATGCTGTGGTGGATGCAGTGAATCCTCCACGCGCACTATGTCTCCTTGGCAATGCGCTCAACAAGTCACGTGATAAGATGCGCGGGTTGACGTTCTCAGACATGGATGCAACTGGGATTCGTCCTCTGCCACCCGGATTGAGGCAAATCACTACGTGACCAGGAGGACTCAAAGCACATTGGGAATCGGACATTCCAAATTGGGAGAAAAAGGAAAAAAGAAAAAACACTTATACGGGCTGATTCCCTGGACAACAGACCTAAAGCCCCGGACGCAATTCGGAAGGTGAACTGAAAGAAATCCAACTTGAATTGATGAATGTGTCAGCAATGCTGACAAAACTTGTTGCAGATTTGGAGGATCGATCGATTACTTCCATGGAGATGAAATTTACTGAGTTGGTTACAAGATTGTTAGACATCGTGAGACAGATCGATTATCTGGAGTCAACAGAGATGGAATTAGCTGCTAATCCACAAGCGACCAAGGTGGATCTGGAATGCATTTGGGAAAAACTGGAGGATTTGGAGAATCACAAACAACATCCGAATTGTTGAAATTCCTGAGCACGAGGAAGGCTGAGATATGGTGAAATTCCTTGACAACTCTTCCCGAGTCTGCTCGACATAGGCCATAAGCTGGAAATCGAGCTAGCTCACAGTATCTCGCCTTGGCGATCCACGGAGTGAGACAGGCCCCGATCAATTCTGAACAAATTTCTGAGATCATCCGATAAAGATCTTGTGTTGCACAAGGCAAGGAGTAAAGGAAAGCTTTCTTGGATGAACCACAACATTTTCTTGTTCTCAAACTTTGCGAATTTGACGAGAGAAACATGATCGATTCAAGGAATGCAAGAATCTCTTACATTATCGGAAGTTTGCTTATGCACTGATTTTTCCGGACAAACTGAGAATAGATACTAAGGATTGCCACAAAGTATTTACATGTCCACAGCAATTGATGTCCTTCATAAAAACATTGGAGTGAGTAAGCCATTTGGTGTTTCTCATGTGGCCCCAAAGTGAACTTGACTCGCTAAATATACACTTGACTGTCTGAGGAAGCTGGGCCCAATTTTTTTTCTTTTTGTGTTGGATCCACTGAGCGACTGGAGTTTGTTTTGTGGAATAACACTCCTTCAAGAAACTCTTGCTTTGACTGAGGATCACTTTTGCACTATGTCCGGCCAAACTGAGAATAGATACTAAGGATGGCCGCAAAGTATTTATAGGTCCACAGCCAGCGATGTCCTTTATAAAAACATTGGAGGGAGTAAGCCATTTGGTGTTTCTCATGTGGCCCCCGAGTGAACTTGACTCACTGAATATACTCTTGACTGTTTGAGGAAGCTGGGTGCCATTTTTTTTCTTTTTGTGTTGTTCCGCCTAGCGGCTGGAGTTTGTTTTGTGAAAAAACACTCCTTCGGGACAGTTATGGATGAATCTGATGTTCCTTGGGTTTATGCCTCCTATTGGCTGGAGTTTGTTTCATAGATTATTTTCTGTTTGGTTATTCTCTCTCACAAAATGTGTATAGAAGCACCGGACTTGAGCAATCTGATGGCAATGATGTCGTGGGGACTCTCGTAGACATACATGGACTGTTTGAGTTTAGAAGGATGTATGCTATGTTAGTGCTGACATGCGTGGGTTAATGCGCACATTTCTCTTTTTTCTGTTTGCTTGGTTCAGAGGGAGGTTTGGGGTTTGATTGTTGCACTAATGGGGAATGTGGTCTTTATAATTAAATTTTTTACACACAGTCTATTATTTCTAACATGTCAAAATGTCATATGTTAATATGAGTGGATTATCTCTCTACACGTGGAATGTGAATGGGTTGGGGCACCCCATAAAAAGAATGAAGGTTATTTATTTTCTTAAATAAATTTCTTAAAGCCCTGCAGGGCTGTGTTCTCAGCCCACTCATGTATTCCCTGTACACATATGACTGTGTGGCAACACATAGCTCCAATGCCATCATTAAGTTTGCTGATGATACGACGGTCGTAGCTCTGATCACTGACAATGATGAAACAGCCTACAGAGAGGAGGTTCACACTGTGACACACTGGTGTCAGGAGCACAACCTCTACCTCAACGACAGCAAGACCAAGGATCTTGTGGTGGACTTAAGGAGAAAAGACAGAGAACACAGCCCTATCATTGCATTTTACATTGTACATTTTATTTTTATTGTATACAGACTTTGTCACCATCTCTACTGGTAATGGAGGCTTTGACGTACTCAACTTCAGGGTTGGGCACAAAAGCATTCTTTCTTTATGTTGAAGGGGTGAATCTGGGCCTCCAGATGCTCCTTATCCAACCGCAAGAAGGGAGCAGCTGGCCTGAACTCTGCCATTACCATGTCACCCATTTTAAAATCTAGAAGTACACAAATATACAATTTCATACTTGTAACACTTCATACATTTTCTGTCTTTAAGCAACACAGCAGAGAAGCACTCTCAAAGAATTTAGAATTTGGTGCCTCATAATTGGCATCACAGTTACAGGAATGCCAAAGTAATGCATTTCAATAGTGTGGATGTATTTGGAAGTAGTTACTTCATAAAACTTCTCACCTAGTGTTTGATAGATCTCTGTACTCCTTAACTGGTGTTAAACTGAGGATGAAATAAAGGAGTCGTTTTATTTGAACGATCAGGAAAATCACTACATCTAACTTGGTGTAGTAACCATTCTATTCTAACTTGAATTTAATGTATCTTTTTGTGTCAGATTTTGAAGCAATGCTTGTGAGGTCCTGAAGATCTTCCTGCTTGTGGGCTCTTTGGTTCTTACCTTAGAATTGTCCTATGTCTTGTCCACTCCAGAGTGGATGCCACCTTTATAAAGGGAGTCACTGATCCCAAAAAGTTTGTCAGCTATGGATGCCCCACCTTTGTCCTTCTAAATAAACCTTCATATGATTGGATGGCTTAGGATGTTCACCGGAGGTTGACATACAGTATATGGTGGGATGTAACAATAGGCTTCAAGGAGGAAGAACAAGAGAGCACCCATGTTTCTTAGAAATTTCATCAACACCATCACAACAAGGTACTTCTTTTACTATGTTGTCTTAGGTTAACAAGAACAACAGTTGGCTATTTTAGATCCATTCCTCTTAGAGCAGGACACCTCTGGAAATCTGAGAAATGTGATCCTGTCATTGCATGTTACAAGATTTTATTTTGGGGACCTGGGTAGCTGAGTGAGTAAAGACGCCGACTACCACCCCTAGAGTTCGTGAGTTCAAATCCCAGAGCATGCTGAGTGACACCAGCCAGGTCTTCTAAGCAAACCCAACCAAATTTACCCGGTTGCTAGGGAGGGTAGAGTAACATGGATAACCTCCTCATGGTTGCTATAATGTGGTTCACTCTCTGTGGGGCGCGTGGATGCTGCGGTGGGTGGTGTGAAGCCTCCACTCTATGTCTCTGTGGTGTTCATCACTTGTGATAAATTATTAAACTAATTCAGATCTATAGATGGAGGCGACAGACAGCCAACAAATGGCCTTTTGTGCTTCGGGACAAGGTCAGGAGAGGCCTACAGCTCAATTGTCACAGCCTGTACCGCTGGACAGCAACCTTTTGCACTTCTTGTTGACATGCCATTGTTTTGCTCTATCCTTGAGAACAAAGATAACCATACAAAAAAAATTCTCAGCTTGCTTACCATGAGTGCTGAAGGTCTAAGTCAGCTGTAGATCATTGAGTTGCTGCAGCAGCTGTTTTCCACATTGCAAATGTGTGAATTGTTGTGTGCTGTATCGTATATAAGGAACCTTGGGATCTTTTAACATAAGGATTAGGATTTAGGACATTTATAGTTCTGAGAGTACACAGACTAAATGCTTGTGTATTGAGAGAAAATGGCTTCATTTCTGAATTAATTCTGCCTTTCATAAATGACCAAAAGCATATGAATGTATGTCAATATGTTTATATTTAGGTACATATTATTTATTATTATACAAGTTGCAAGGTATGCAGAGAAAATAAATCAGGAATATACTGTATGCTTGCTCTTCCGTCACTTAATGAAAAATACATGTTTTTGGATGCTGAAAAAAAATATCAAATTTAATAATTACTACTCACTTGATCAACACATGATGGGCGTCGTTTTAAAGCTTAGTAGCTGAACTTTACAATGTTTGATAGTGTGATGACGTCATGCCTAAAAAACACTGTCACATAAGTTTTGGTTTAGCGCAAAATAAATCTGCCCTGAAGCCGTTTCCATTCAGAAATGTGTTTATCGCTAATTCACCTCCCAGATGTCCATAATTTCTTTCCTGTGAAGTTTGGGTAAAATGTGGAGATTATTGAAACTATTCACTGACATTAGCAGTTTACTGTTATTTTAATTAACAAATAAAAGCAATCAGAAGAGGAGGAACTGCAATAGGGAGCAGTTGCCCTTCTGATAGGACTGTAATATCGGTCCTGATGTTGCACCTATCACAGTTTGCCAATGGTTACGACCCGAAAGAGGTTCTATCTGACAACCTGCAGCAAGTATTAGTGAAAACGTTCAGTCTCAGTCTCAGGATCATCAATCGGTGTGTTTATGATGTGTGACAGATATTAAAGAAACATTGATGCGTGTAATATCAGAGTTAACATAGCCTATATGATACATTCCTGATATTCAATATTTTGAGAAAAGTCCAGAACATTCTGAGAACGTCATTCAGCCGACTTTATTCATCTACAGAACAGGGTAAAGCTCATTTAAGTTTGAGTAAAGAAAAAGCATATATGGGTCTAAAAAAAATATATTTTTTTTTCGTTTGGTAATTTATTTAATTTAGCCTAATACAGGGGATTTTGCCGGCATTTTTTCAAAAGTAAAACTAAACAATAATTTAATGGAATTGGGCTTTAAGTGTTCCAAAAAACAAGCACTGATGCTTTTCTCCAATTATTGTGTATTTATTCTTAATTTAAAACATCTTTACACACAGAAATGATGATTTTTGTACTGCGGGCTAATTTCATGACTGCCGTTTATTATTTTGACTGGTGTGGAAAAGATACTTTAATAAATAAACGGATTGATACTGCGATTAAATTAAGTGTTCATTCGTTTGTTCAATGTGCATGAGATATTTGTGTTGCACTTCTGGAAGTGTCATGTGTGCAGATCGGCTCTATATGCCGTAAAGATCAATCCATAATCACGTACAATAAACTGGCTTTCAATACTGTCCTCATGGTAACACAGGCTAATGATTCTGGCAAACTCTGTCATGTGACGCTACATTTTTGCATTAATGCCAATTTTATCTACAAAAAGTGTTTCCAACCCAGTTTTTCACAACATTTGATGTATCGACATACAGTTTATGTGCTTGAGTTAAACGGAAAAATATTATGTCGACATTTGTGACATTTTAGCGATAATGTTTCCATCAGCTTTATTTTGATGCGCAAAAAAATTATTGGATGGAGACGTAGTTAGTGTTGGTTTGACGTAGAGATAAACATCGTAATTTTAAACATTAAGCTGAAACTAAAGCAAAAACAAAAAAATTATGCACTAAAATATGCCAAACCATCATAAACTGCTATTTCCTGTACATTTATATTTTTTATATTTATTTTATATTTATGCATTTGGCAGACGCTTTTATCCAAAGTGACTTACAGTGCACTTATTACAGGGACAATCCCCCCGGAGCAACCTGGAGTTAAGTGCCTTACTCAAGGACACAATGGTGGTGGCCGTGGGGATCGAACCTCTGACCTTCTGATTAACAGTTACGTGCTTTAACCACTATGCCACCACCACTTACATTTAAGTAAGTAAAACACTAAAGGGCATAAAATGATGTTGAAAATAGACAACATGTCTAATGATGTAGCCCATCCTAATAATCTATAAGTGTATGCATATCTTTAATAATATCAATTCATCCTGGCTCTATTTTTAACTTGGCCCACATTAACTTGGTAAGGTCTTGACATCATAAGGCCAGTTGGACCCAACTTTTGGTTAGCACTTCAGGGTTTTAAGTGTTTAGTTATGTTTAGTTAGTTAGGTTGTTTAAAGGTTTTGACTCGGTCAGCTGAGAAGCTAAGGGAGGTGTGAAGTTGTCTGCAGCATTGCTTACATGATTTTACAGGTTTATTTCCAGCTCTGTCTCTTACAATGACAAGGTGAAACATTCCGATACACACTCTTCCGTGAGACTGAGAAGGTTCATTCTCAGCTGTTTAGACCCTTTGACGTCACAGCTCACCGAAAGTTCAGTGACTTGACCCATTGTACATCATAAGCATTGAGCATGCTATTCATGGAGACTGGTGAGAGTCTGTTTGATTTATTTGGGCAGATGGACTCGGATTGGAAATCCTGTGAGGCTTTTTCTCCTTGTGTTGCGAGTCATTTTTCCATAAAGCATTGTACAAGTCAGATGTATGATTGAAACGGAGATTACAGGTATTCATATTTTAATATTTTAATTGAGTTATTTAATATTTAATCATCTATTTTAACATTTTTGACACACCTACTCATTCTTTATTATGACTCTTTTCCACATTTTAGAATAATGGTAATTCAAAATTTGTAGTAACTTAAAAAATGGCTCTGCACACTCAAATCTCACAAGATGCATCCTGCTGGGATTCTTTTGAAACAGTATTGGAGTTCACATGAAGTCTTTTGACTTCTGCTGTGCAAATGTTTCTTTTCCCTCAGGCACCTGCCGTGTATCCTCTTCATCCACACAGCCACACATAAACAAACATGTTGCTATCTGCAAGAGAAGACCCATCACTCCTCTGAGGCTCAGATGAAGAAGGTAATGCAACCTTTTCTGTTTCATTTCTCTGTTGCTCCTAATGTATGGCAGTAAAATACCATTTATTTTGCATAATTGACAGTAAAGTTGTTCTAATAAAGCACAAATATTGAATATCATAATAGCATTTAAAATACTGGTGTAATAAACTGATCAAAATAAATTAATAAATTAGGACATTCGTTTATTCATTAAAAATTGCTGTGTAAAATTTGATTGTCAATACTCATGATTGTTAAATGTGGGTGAATTTCAAGAACATATTCACCACAAAAGCTAAATTAAGAAATAATATTTTTTTGCATTCTGACTTTAAGATTAATTCAATTATTTTGATCATTAAGATGTGTTGCATTGTTTTTTCATGACACTAAATTACTGTGAAAATATAAAATAAAAATGTATTTTGAGAAAATCTCATTCTTATTACTGTAATGTGAAAAACATTGATATACAGTATGCTTGTAAAGTACAATTGATATGCTTGTAAATGTACATCATGGCAGTATTTGTAGTGTTGATTATTATGTGCTGATTATACATTATTTCAGTACTGAGAATGTGATTCTCCTGAATTACATTAATAAGAATTTAAGCAGAAATTAGCTTAATTATCAAAAAAATACTTGCCACAGTCCCAAAAAATCGAAATGTTTTAAAATAGTTTTCAGTTTATTTATGTGAAATATAATTTCTTATTTAAATCTTTACATTTTGGTTGGAAATATGACCTGGACATTTCTTCATCACATTCAAACAAAAAATGCATTTATTACTTTTATTTTGTTAATAACTGATGTTTTGATAATATGTGTAATTTTGTACAAGTATACAAACGTTTTGTAGTTTATCTCTTTGTTCTGATCAGGGTGTAATTACATAAGGGCAATGTGGCTTTGTGTGTATGGCTCTGAGATGCCCTCATGTGGCTGTGCTTATGATTCTGCAAGTAGGGAAGATTGGAGCAAACTATGCCCAACTGCTTACAGTAAATGCTTGTTTTCTCTAGCAGTGCTTTCTAAGTTGGTTCCAAAGACCTAGTTTAAAACTAAACAAGAACAAAAACATTGGACATTTTTTATCATTCATCGAAACTTTGTTATAGCTGCTAGTTTAACAAGGAAACACAAGAAAACACACTAAGATACATTACAGCATATATAAGAAATAAATATGGCAGGTTTTAGACATATTTAGTTTTAAGGTTTACACAGTTGTGTTGTTAGTCTGTTTCTGTGTAGTTTCTTGCTCTGTGCAGGGAGATATAATTAAGCCCCGTACACACGTGCAGCGACTTTATCACTCGCTAGTCACTGTAATACAAAATTTAACTGGCAGCCAATGTAACGATGATAAAATGGGGCTAATATTATCATATTCCTTGGTTCTCGTTAGCACTTTGGCTGCTGCATTTTGAAACAATTGAAGTTTATTTATTGAATTTGCTGGACATCCTCCCAGTAATGCATTACAATAACCTAGTCTTGAGGTCATGAACAGATGAATTTGTATTTTGGAATAAGCAACAGAGAGCATGTGTCCTAATTTAGCAATATTTCTTAAGTGGAAGGTTTTTGGTACAATAATTAATACCTCTGTTTTGTCAGAATTGAGTGGAAGGAAATTTCTGACCATCCAATCTTTTATTTCATTTATACACTCTGCTAATTTGGAGTATTGTGAAATTCCGTCAGGTTTTTATTAAAAATATAAAGTTGAGTATCGTTGGCATAACAGTGGGAACTTATTCCACGATTCCTGATAATATCTCCCAGGGAAAGCATGTACAGGGAGAAAAGCAGAGGCCCTAATACTGATCGCTGTGGCACTCCATACTTTACTTTTTTCTTGTTTGACAATTCCTCATTTACAAAGACAAAGTGGTAGTGGTCTGCTAAATAGGACCTAAACCATGCTAATGCAACTCCACAAATAACAACATAATTCTCCAGCCTATTCAAGAGAATGTTGTGATCTATCATGTCGAATGCAGCACTAAGATCTAAAAGCACTAGAAGAGAAATGCAGCCGCGATCAGATGATAAGAGCAAGTCATTTGGTTGTGGCTTCTAAATAAGCGGCTTGATAACTGCCATTTTAAAGTTTCTTGGGACATGTACTAAGGATAGAGAGGAGGTTTTGAGATTACAGGGAATACCTCTTTTAAGAGCTTAGTTGGTATTGGATCTAACATACAAAACCGCCTCCTTGACCCTTCAGACGAGGCTCATGTTTATAACAATAACCTGGGGGAGTAGATTCATTTAAACTAATACATTTATCCAGTTTAAGACAGATTTCAGTCAAACAGAGCACATCCAAACTAGGATCTATAATCATTTCATTTTCATTTAGTGCTTTGGTTGAAAGACATTTAATGTTTACTAAATTATTTAGTGAGGGGTTTGTGTTTGGTAGTTTGGGGAACAGACACAGTCTCTATGCGTTTTAGTTTATGTGAACCGTGTGACATCTCAAGGCAGCTAGCAGACGATCCGATTAATCTGTTTGTCTGCTTCCTGACCTGGGCCCCAGTTAGTCATATACTATCACTATTAAGACTATGAGCCAATTTACTAGAGAGGAGAGCGGCACTTTCCCTGGAGGAATGGAGTTTGTCTCTCTTTAGCAGGTCAGGTCTACCTCAAAAACTCTTCCAATTGTCTATTAATCCTATGCTATTTTCTGAATACCTCTCAGACTTCCAGCCATTCAGTAATGCTAATCTATTATAGACCTCATCACAATTATGAGCAGGGAGGGAGCCCGAGCATATTACAGTGTCTGACATAGTTTTTGCAAGATCACACACCTCTTTAAAATTTTCTTTAGTGATCTCTGACTGGCGAACATAGTTAACATTATTAGTGCCAACATGAATAACAATTTTAGAAAATCTTAATTTATGTTTAGCCACTTGTAAATTTGATTTGATGTAAGATGCCCGAGCCCCCAAAATGCATTTAACAATGGTGGCTAGAGTTTCCATTTCCTCGTTGCTTACAATAGAGTCACCAATAACAAGGGCTCTTTCAACATGATTCTCAGTGGGTGCATCACAGAGTGGGGAGAAAAAATTTGAAACCCTAACAGGAACGGGAGAGTGCTGTTGCTTTTCTGAGCGAGTATGCCACCGAGATGTCACCCATACACCCTGCTGCGTGGGCACTAGTGTCAGAACCAAAGTGTGTGTTGCTTGCTGTACTACCCTCATTCCTAATGCATTAATGCACTAATGAGGAGGCTAATGGCTACAGCCTCTGTCATCAATTGCTATTGTGCCTCTTGAGGCCAGGGGAGTGAGGTTTACATACTGCACAGCTACCTACCAGCTGGCTCCCGTTACACTCACCCCCATAAACCTCACTCCCATCCAGGTCAAGGCACCACAGTAACAGGTCCTGCTCGACCTGCTCCGAGCGGGATTCAGACTGAGGTCTCTGGCATGGGAGGCTGGTGCACTAACAAGAAGGCTAAAGGCTACAGCCTCTATCATCAGTCGCTAGTGCCCCTCTTGAGGCTTGAGGTTTACACACTGTACAGCTATCACATACCAGCTGGCTCCCGTTACACTCACCCCCCTAAACCTCACCCCCATCCTGGCCATGGCACCACTGTAACCAGTCCTAATCGACCCGATCTGAGTGGGATTCAAACCGGGGTCTCCGGCATAGGAGGCTAAAGGCTACAGTCTCTAGCTTCAGTTGCTAGTCGCTAGTGTGCCACTTGAGGCCTGGGGAGTGAGGTTTACACACAATATTAAAAATGTTTTTATCGATTCTTAGCTAAATGTTAGTGACTATAATAGTGCTGGAATTACCTACATTATGAATGTGGAACATGCAGGCATGATTTAAATGTTGTGCAATCCCAAACGTGACCCTTTGCTAAGCTCCACCTTAAAAGTATTTCTGATCAATTCTGTGTCAGCAACTATTGCCTTGCCGCCATTTTTTTAAATAATATGATCCAATCAATGTAAAAAACTAGAGAGGATACATGCAGTGTTTTTTCTTTCGTTTTAAAAAAAATTCAATAAAAATTGAAAAGAGCATACTTTGGATTAAACTGTGTCAGTCCTCATTCACAAATGAACATGTATAACATAAGCAAGGATAGCTACATTTGCTCCAAGTTAAATTAAAGCTAATAACTCAACATTAATTAATTTAGTGATAGTAAATAAAGAGTTCACAGCTAAAATTGGTGTGTTATGAGACTTCATAAATGGATAATTTCCCTTACACTAATGTTATGAGGTTTATCAAATGATGCTTTTCTCTTTTTATGTGACTGATGATCTTTGCCTCAATCCTGATTCACAGTCTCCACAGTTTCAATCAAATTAGTGTGTAATTTAACAAATTCTTTTACAACAAAATGTCAGATATAAATGCTTTATATTGTCAATCTTCATTCCAGCCCACGTAATAATATTCTCCATTCTGTTTTTGAGAATATTTAGCCAAAAACACACCGCTCACGGCAATCTCCCATTTATTCCAATGGGAAATTCTGCAGAGCTTGTCAGATCAAGCGACCGTAACCAAGGGGGACTGAGCTTAGCGTCAACTTCAGGCCCTAAATATTATTTTCAACAGCTAAATAAGAATATTAACTTTTGTAATAAGTGACCCAGGTGTCGTTATTGGCATATTAAGCAGGCTACTTGCTAAAACAGGCTAAAATTATCTTACACTTGCCTCTTCAAAAACCCACTTGTCCTAGACATGCATTAATGTTGAGCCCTGATAAAATACAAAAAGTATAAGAAAGAATTTAAGTACAAAAAAAAATGTAGGATTATCCATGAATAAAGCCATCACATAAACAAATGCACCTAAATTTCTGAAGGAGACAGTCTCTCCCATGCCTGCATAATCTCAAACTAGGGTTCGTAATGACAGAGCTGACCAATAAAGAAGATCCTTCTTTGTTCCACAAACTGAAACCCTCAGCATGACCTTCTGAACTCCCACCCAGAGCTAAAGCAGGTTTTCTTTGAAAGGTTTCCTTGTGAGATCCTCATGAGATCCTCATTATTCTGCAAACAGCAGCTAAAATGGAGTGAATGAATACTTCACACAAAGTCCAAGTAACTTGTGATTTGTGACACACACTGTTCCTCCCATCTCTGAGCGATTTGGTGTCGGATCTACGGCGCACTTCTGTGGCTTTCTTCCTTCTCTGCACGGCAGTGCAGTTTGCCCCATGGCGCTTCAACAGCGCAGTTAAAAAAGTTTGTTCTCCTTTAAAAGAGTGACTTTCTCTAAAAGAGTATTTTCCTCTAAAAGAGCAATACACAGCTGGCGTTGAATGTCCTTTTCAGGACGCATCTTTATAAAGATGCCCTTCCGCCCCGTGTAGTTCCTGGATGCGGTAGAGTGCTCTCCGCTTCAGACAGCCACAAGCGCTGTTTCGTGTGTCTGGGCTGTGATCACACCGAGGCAGTGTTTGTGGATGGTTCATATTCTCACTGCGAGAACATGACCATGGCAACGTTACGGTCGCGGCTTTCCTTCAACAGAAAGAACGGCACTCCAGCCGCCCCTCTAGTTGCTCCTTCTTCCCACGGGATTGAGGACGACGTGGCTGGAGTTGGAGGCAATCTGGGGATGGCAGCGGGCTTGGTTCCGCCAGGTACGCCCCCGCGGACCACCCGCCCACATGCACACTCGTTGACTTCCGTCCAGGATTGAGGCAACAGCGGCTCGCCTCACAGCCAGCCTGCCTATCCTCTGGAGCCCCCAGAGCTGGATGAGCTCGCCGCTGCATCGGAGACTGTTCCGGTGTCTGACGCGGACAATCATGGCCTTCGAGCCAGCACGCCCAGGCTGAGGTTGACGCCCAGATGTCTGACATGCTTGCCAGGGCCACATCTCACTGCCCTCGACGACGGAGTGGCCCACGGGTACATGGAGATTCCCCAAGTGGATAGAGCGGTTGCGATCCACCTGTGCCCAGAGAACGCCGCCACCTGGCGGGGTCGCCCTGTGCTCCCCTCCAAGGCCTGTAGGATGACATCTTCACTGACTGCCAAAGCACAGCACCACCGGACAGGCCGTTTCCGCCCTGCATGCCATGGCCCTCCTGCAAGTCCATCAGGCCAAGACACTTAAAGATCACTTGAGCAGTCCTGATCCCGACGTGCTGCAGGAACTGCGCTCAGCGACCGACCTCGCCGTCAGGACCATGAAGGCCACAGCGCAGTCAATCGGGCAGTCGATGGCTACACTTGTGGTTCAGGAATGTCATCTGTGGCTGAACTTGGTCAAGATGTGCAAGATGGACAAGGCACGCTTCCTCGTCACCCCTGTCGCCCAGTTCAGCCTTTTCGGCGACACCGTCGAGGACGCCCAGCAGTTCACCACAGTGAAAAAGCAGACGGAGGCCATCTCAAACATCCTGCCCCGCCGCAAACCTGCCGCCACGGGACATGCCCTGTCTGCTTGCCGAGGGCATCCTCCTGCAGCTAAGAAACGCACAGCTCCGCCTCAACCAGGGCCCAGCTCTCAGCCCCCGCGTCGAGCGCCCCGCAGGAAGTGCACGCCCCTGTCTCACGGAACCCCTCGAGGACCCGGAAGGCTCCCAGGTGTTCCTGAGATGATCGACCCAGAGACCGAGACGTTTGCTCCGGAGCTGGTAAGCAGACCACTCCGTCCCCCAGTGGAGGGTTAGGATCCTTCGCACAATGGATTGTAAAACAACTTTGAAAAGGACAGATCAGTCGACCATGTGACTCTGAAAAGCCATTTCTGACACCTTTGGGGTGCGGCTAATTTCTGTGCAAAACTTGCTTCTTCCTAATCCTTAGTGCCATGTAGAGTCCAAGGATAACTCAGGACACAAAAAGGCCCTCGGAAGCCTCTCACTCTCTGGTCTACGGTTCACATACCCAACGGGAGTCAAGTGTCTTCCTCCAGACAATAAATATCCGCGATCATTACAGAGTCCAAGACATCGCCGGAACTAACTTTCTGCAAATGCCAAAGAACCAAGCAACACAAGGAATAGCAACGCAAGGAAACGCAATGACATGCAAGAACCTCTTCAGACTTTGGCTCAAAGGGCTGGTGTATTAGTTGAATACCTTTCTTAAGGCATTGTCAACAGACACCGTAAAGTTAATTTTAGCTGTATTGATCATTTACTTATAAAACATGGAAAGTGACATAATTTAGTGTTAGATAATTTATGTTTAGAATAGCAATACATTTTGGCTGTTTTCAAAAATAATTTGACTGGTATATTTTGATAAATAATCTCATCCCTTTTTAAAAGATTTAGCTTCAAAGCTATACCTAAATATGTGTGATATTATTTTCAATAACCCATGAGAATAATATTACTCCAATAAGTGAATTAATCATTATTCCCTTTTTAAAGCTAATTCCTTACTATAGTAATTGTGAGTGGATACAACGAGATGTTGTATTACAATTTTAATGGTGGAGAATTTTATTCAGACAAATAATCAAATTATTTGTAATTTATCTTTCTTGTAATGGTTGTCGAATGCTACTAATTCCATTATACATTTTCTTACATAATAATGATGTAGAATAAGGACAGTTTAATTTAATTCCTAGCTGACATACTGTTCCTACATATATTGGTGGAGGTACACAGGCACTTTAACCCACCCCGTGTACATTTATACTACATTAATATTTATATTATTATACTTAGCACACAGGCAACGTTTTGAGCAGAAGTCTCAGTTATTTTAGTGGAGTACTTGTATTAACTGAGCATGGGTTGTGAATGCTTCTCATCTGTGTCACTTTTAATCAGACACACTGAAGAACTTCCATCTAGTGCTTGTGCATTTTTCAGATCAGACGGATATTTAGACAGAAATGAAATTATAGCCACTGCCATGTAAATGCTGTAATACTAAGTTTACTGTTGCGATTTTGTAGTTTCCTGTCATGTAGATAAAGATCAGTTTGTGTCAAATATCTGTTCAGATTGTATGTTAAATGTTGCACTGTAGTTTATTGAGGGAACCTCATTTTGTTTTGTTTATTGCTCTATATTGTATATAATTGACAGTAAACATGACTTTCTTCGCCTGGTCCTGGACGAAAAGCAGTTTGCGCTGTCAAACCCAGCTATAATGGATGCAATGATATTGAATGTAGCCCTACAATTATAATTATGGGTAAAATTAAATAAATATATCAATATATCAGTCCTTGAAGGTAAGAACTTGCTTGAGACTTGGACATGTATGACTTGAGCCCACCTCTGATATAGTAGATTGAATAAGTTCAGAGTTTATGTTGTGAAATGTATTTAATATTAGAAAGGATAGCTGTATTATTTACTAGAATTAAAGGTAAGTGGACATTTTTGTGCTGATCATTTGTAGGATACTACTGTATGTGACATACATTCTAGGCAACATAATTACTGCTGTGTACTGGATCATGATGGAGTACTGTAATGCCTTTATATCGTAAAAACAAAAAACAAAAACAAGGTTGATGTTTTAAAGATATTTGCATATCTTGTTTATTCTACTGAACTACAGAAGAGATTGTCATTGCAATCAGTGTTTGGAGAGCTCCAGGTGATATTTTTACTCCTCATCAACACCCTTCTGTGAGGAAGAACATAAAGAAGAAAAGGCAGTATGTTAAGATGGATATGTGGAAAAGGGTTTTAATCTATTTATGTATTTTGGATGATAGTCATATCAGGAACACCGCCAAATTTACTTCATCAGTTATAGTGCAACTATCTATTAATGTATTTCTATTTCAATTATAGATTTTAAATTTGCATTGTCACGCTGAATTTACCTATGTCTGTTCATGGTTGTGTACAAAATCACTTGTACTGAATGTTATAATCTTACCTTGGGTCCAGTATCACGGCTCTTGGTTCTCATCTTGTTGACCTGAGATTCAGCAATGTCAGCTCTCTCCTCTGCTTCATCCAGCTCATGTTGTATCTTACGGAACTTGCCCAGGTTAGAATTGGCCTGTTCCTCCTATATAATATGTAGAGTATATTTGTGAAATTCAAGATTTACCTTATAAAATAATTACAGAAGTCTTTGCATACAATGTCAACTGTGAAGATACTTACAGCCACCTCAGCAGTTCTCTTGTAGGACTTGACCTTCAGCTGAAGCTTGTCCACCAGATCCTGCAGACGAGACAGATTCTTTCTGTCTTCCTCAGTCTATGCAAAAAAAAATTAAACAATAATTTAAATGAAGTTCAGCGGTATATGCAATACATATAGAAAAACGATAGTGTTTTATGTATATTGAAGAAATGGTATATCAACAAAAGAATCCATAAGCATCATAGATCCATTTGATCAAGCAGGCCAAATTTCTCCTACCTGGTAGGTGAGTTCTTTGATGCGTCTCTCATATTTACGAATCCCCTTGACAGAATCGCTAGCTTTTCTCTGCTCTATCTCCACCTCAGTTTCTAGCTCTCTCACCTAACAGATGGGGGAGAAGGTTAGCAATGTAATCACATTACATATGTTTCACAAAAATTTCAGAAGCTTACCCTGGCTTCCAGTTTCTGGACCTGCTTCTTGCCTCCCTTCATGGCGATCTGCTCAGCTTCATCCAGCCGGTGCTGCAGGTCTTTGATGGTCTGCTCCATATTCTTCTTCATGCGCTCCAGATGAGCACTGGTGTCCTGCTCCTTCTTCAGCTCTTCTGCCATCATGGCAGCATCAGTGATGGCCTTCTTGGCTTTTTCCTCAGCATTCCTGCACTCTTGCAAGGCCTCCTCAATGTCAGTCTGGAACTGGGAATTGTCTCCCTCCAGCTTCTTCTTTTGATTCAGCAGGCTGGTGTTCTGAACATTGGGAACAATCACATTTATATAGTCTTTAGATGCTATAATAAACTAAGAGAATGTTAAAAGTCTTTCTTTACAGTGGACTCGAACAGATGTGCCATACCTGAGAATGAAGCAGCTGAACCCTCTCACTGACGTCCAGCAGTTCCTGCTCAGCCAGTTTCCTTCCTCTCTCAGTCTGTTCCACCAGGGATCTCAACTCATCCAGTTCAGCCTGCAGTAGATTGTTGCGTCTCTCCACAATGGCAACGTTCTCTTTGAGATCATCATTACCTCGAAGAGCATCGTCCAGCTGCAGTTGGGCATCCTATGAAGCACAGATTTGACAAATAAAAACACTGTATAACTTTTTTAGGTTTCCCTTTGGCATCATACATTTTTACTTAGAAATATCTTACTTTGAGATGTCCATGTAGACCCTTGAGTTGTTTCTGGGCTTCTGCTGCCTGCCTGTTCGCCTGGCTGAGCTGAATCTCCATCTCATTGAGGTCTCCCTCCATCTTCTTCTTAAGTCTGAGGGCTTCAATCCTGCTGCGAGTCTCTGACTCAAGTGAGCTCTGAAGGGTATCAATCATTCTCTGCTGGTTCCTCTTGGCCTGCTCCATCTCCTCATCTTTCTCAGCCAGCTTGCGTTCAATGTCAGCTTTAATCTGATTGAATTCCAACTGAGCTCTAAGGATCTTGCCTTCCTCGTGTTCAAGGGAACCCTATAAAGATTAAAAGTGATGTTTCTTAGTTGTCTGCATTAACCTTTTGCTATAAATAATTGCTTGGTTTGGATTAGACATTCATCAAATCTTTTAAAGGAATTTTGGCAAAGCACTGATGGCATCTTTAAAATGGTAAAGTATGAGATTTGATGGCCAAATGGTCCATCAATCTGAACATCAAGATGTTTGGTGTTACCTCTGCCTCCTCCAGGGCAGCTTGTATCTCTTGTTTCTCCTGCTCCAGCTGTTTCCTAACTTTCTCCAGCTCATGAATAATCTTCCCACTCTCACCAAGTTGCTCAGTGAGGTCAGAGATTTCTTCTGTTTAATACAATTAAATACAATACAATACAAAAAAGTATTTAGCAAAAACTACATGGAAACAAAAAATTGTTGTGCACAGTTATACAATCAAGTTTACCTTGGAGATTCTTGTTCTCCCTCTTCATGCTCTCAAGGTGATCCAGTGACTCCTCATAAGAGTTCTTCAATTTGAAGAGTTCAGTGCTGAGAGATCTGGCTTCTTTTTGGGCACTTTCCAGTTCAGTTTGGGACTCCTCATACTTCTGCTTCCACTCAGCCAATACCTGGTTAAATTTAATAAGGTAAACCATACAGCCAGAGAGAATTGTGCAGTTTAGATCAAATGTTTAAGAAGTAAGGTATAGTATTAAACCCTAGATTGTTGGTTAAAA
This sequence comes from Xyrauchen texanus, assembly GCF_025860055.1. Classification (NCBI taxonomy): domain Eukaryota; kingdom Metazoa; phylum Chordata; class Actinopteri; order Cypriniformes; family Catostomidae; genus Xyrauchen; species Xyrauchen texanus. The sequence goes on along the minus strand of NC_068317.1, from coordinate 32,296,583 downwards.
AGTAAATATTATGAATTAAGTGTTTGAACCCTTTTTCTTTTTAATTTGTCATCGTACTTTATCAAAGTTTCTTTGCTTCTTGTCCAGAGCAGCAGCAGCAGCATTGGATCTCTCCACATCAACCATGAGATCTTCAATCTCATTTTGGAGCCTGTGCTTGGTCTTTTCCAGAGAGGAGCATTTAGCATTAACCGCTTCCACAGCTTCTTCTGCATCTTGAAGGCGCTGAGCCAGCTTCTTCCTATTATATTTGAAATAAAATATATCAAAATAATATCTGAAGCATTGTTCATTGTTGTTTTGATCAAGGTATTTTGTCCTCAGTGTTTCTTATTTAAAAATCAAAACTATCTTCACAGAGACGTTTTGTTTGTTTATCTTACTTTGCTTCCTCCAGCTCTTCAGTTTTCTGGATGGCGTCAGTTTCATACTTGGTTCTCCACTGAGCCACCTCAGAGTTTGCCTTGGAGAGACTACGCTGAAGCTCAGCTTTGGCTTCCTGTTCCTCCTCATACTGCTCTCTAAGCAGATCAGCATCATGGCGAGAAGACTGCACTGCATGGGCCAGGGCATTCTTAGCCTATAAAGATTGGAATTAGCCTTTGTACTGTACATAGAAATGCAATGGATGATAGGTAACAAATAGATACCAAAAGAAATACCTTCACTTCCTCCTCCAGTTGTCTCTTGAGGTCTTCAACCTGTTGAGTGTAGGACTGCTTTCCTCTGGTCAGCTGAGACACCAATGAATCTTTCTCTTCTAGCTGTCTGGAAAGTTCACCTAAAATGCAATATCAAAATTATTTGTTTTGTAAAGCAATTGAGTTAAGTAATATAATAGCTGAATCTTGTGTTTTTACCATTCTCAGTTTGCAGCTTGGCTTTTTGCATGGTGAAATCATTAATTGTGCGCTGGCCTTCCTCAGCTTTGGTTCTGTATTCACACATCTGGTCTTCCAGAGTTCTGCACATTTTCTCTAGGTTTGTCTTTAAGATGAATTATATTGATAGTTGATTGGTTTTCTTGACCAGCAGCAAATACCATACACATCATTAAGACATTCAACATGATTTGGATTTCTCACCTTTGCCTTGACAAGCTGCTCCATGTTTGAGACCACATCATCCAGTTCCAGTCTGAGTTCACACTTTTCTTTCTCAAGCTTCTGCTTCACTCTCTGAAGGTTGTCAATCTGCTCTCCCAGATCAGCCACACTGTCTGCATGTTTCTTCCTCAGTGTAGCAGCAGTGGCCTCATGTTGCAGAGTAGCCTCTTCAAGGTCTCTACGCAGTTTCTGGAACTCAGCTTCACGTTTCTTGTTCATCTCAATCTGGGAAGCAGTAGCGCCACCTGCTTCCTCCAACCTCTCACTGATCTCCTCCAGTTCTCTGGACAGATCTGCCCTCTGCTTTTCAACTTTGGCTCGGGCAGCTCTCTCAGCCTCCAGCTCTTCTTCAAGCTCTTCAATACGGGCCTAGATTTATCAGAAATACCTAATGAAATTTGACTGTGCTCAGATATTCAAACAAAACCATCTTGTTGTTTTAGATTTACCTGCAGCTCTTTCAGTTTTTTCTGGAGTTGAGCATCCAGAGCTTGCCCATCTTCAATCTTGCTGTTGAGCTGGCTTATTTCAAAGTCTTTTCTGCCAAGTTAACATGATTTGTTTTACATTTAAGTACATGAAATATGAATGACATGTTCAGATTTAAAAAATTACAAATCGTACTTCTTTAGCCTCTCATCCATCTGCTGCTTATCATTTTCCAGATCCATCACACTCTCTTGTGTCAACTTCAAGTCACCCTCAAGCTTCCTTTTGGCTCTCTCAAGATCCATTCGTATTTTCTTTTCTTGTTCCAGAGAACCTTCAAGCTTCATATATAACAAATCATGCAATTATTTGCAAATGCTTTTTGATTTTTAATTTAGTATTATGTTTTCTGGCACTCACATCATCAACTTGTTGCTCCAGCTTGGCTTTGGCTTTGGTGAGTGTGTTGACTTTGTCTTCCTCACTCTGGAGATCATCCAGCGTTTGCTGATGGGCCTCTTGCAGAGCTTTCTTCTCCTTGGTCAGCTTGGCAATGATTTCATCCAAAGCTGCCATCTCCTCTGTCAGGTTCTTAACCTGTAGAATTGGGTCATTGTGTCAGGGACTCTCAACACATTGTTCTTAAGACTCTAGCATCGTCATTGTTGAAAACTGACCTTGTTCTCTGTGGCATGTTTTTCTTTCTCCACTTTGGCCAGAGTGAGCTCCAGATCATCAATGTCCTTCTTGAGCTCAGAACATTCATCCTCCAGCTTTCTCTTCTTTGCTGTCAGCTCAGAATTCATTTCCTCTTCATCCTCTAGTCTCTCAGTCAGTTCTTTGATTTTGGCCTCACCTTGGATCTTGTTCTTGATCAGACCCTCACATCTCTCCTCAGCATCTGTAAGATTATCTTGTTCCTATTAGAGCGAAAAAGAATTATAAATGGTAAGGTGTTTCATTGTTTTGTATTTACATGTATTATTACATGTGACTAGCAGAATTTAGTTTATCGACGTACAGACTGCATAGCAAGCTGAAGGTCATTCTTCTCTTGGAGAAGAGAAACCATCTTCTCTTCAAGCTCTTTTCGGCGGCCATCAGTTTTAGCAAAAGCCTCCTTCAGCTTGATAAATTCCTCCTTCATGTTGGCCATCTCTTTCTCAGTCTCAGCACTTTTCAGCAATGGTTTGATCTTGAAGTACATCTTCATCCAGGGCCAATTCTTGACACCCATGAAAGCACGGACATTCCACTGGATCACAAGCAGTGAATCTCTGCCATGTAGAATGGTAATTATTAATTATGTTAATGTATCAAATTGTGATGGATGTTGTAATATATTATTTTTTATATATTTTAATATATTACCTGTGTTCAACAATCTTTTGGAACTCAAGTCTTGATAGAAAACCACGAGTCATTGACTGAATTCCAGTTATAATAAGTGCAAGACGGTCGTCTCTCATCTCCTCAAGTGTACCCAGAAGACCAGCCTTGAAAAACACCTGAGCAAGAATAGAAGTATTTTGAAGGATCTTAAATCTGGAATGATGACCAAAGAGGAGTACCAGTAGAAGAGGTTGTTGATATGAAAGTTTGCCAATATTATACATTACCTTAGTATGTCCTAACTTGTACTGGGTGTGATCAATGTCCAGAGAGCCAAGAAGTTTTTCTGCACCCTTCTTGTTGTCAATGAACTGTCCCTCAGGAATAGCAGCAGGATTTAGGATGCGGTAACTACAAAAAGGGAATGTAGCGTGTTACAACAACTTGAGTCTTTGAGGAAATAAAATGCATAATGAAAGCTCATACTATTGAAGCTCATACTAACCGTTGCTTGAAATCTCCATACAGGATCCTGTTGGGGAATCCCTTTCTGCAGATTCTGATGCCCTCCAGCACACCGTTACAGCGCAGCTGGTGCATGACCAGAGCATTATCCATTGCCCCAGGAGTCTTTGTCTCATTGGGAATCAGGCAGCGCACAAAGTGAGGGTGAGTTGACCTTAAAGTTGTCATTAGCTTGTTCAGATTCTCCTGTTAGTTGGATGTTGGGGACTTTTATTCATATGTTATTAAGTCTTATAAGACAATGCAAACTTATATTATTAAAATCTCACATACCCTATGGAGGGCTGACACTGTTTGGAAAGAAGAACCCTTCTTTTTGCTTCCACCTTTGCCTCCCTTTCCACCACTAGTATCCGCTGTGAAATACATTCATTTTGTTATTATTGCAAAATGTAGGTCTATTATATTTTCATCACACTTCAATGTATACTCACAGTCAGCACTAGCGTAATTCGCAAAAATTATAGACAACAGTTTCATGGTGGACTTCTGGAACAATCCCACAACAGTCTCATTAAGAGGATCCTTGTTCTTCACCAGCCAGTTTGAAATGTTGTAGTCAACTACGCCAGCGTAGTGAACCAGGGAAAAATGAGCCTCTGGTTTACCCTTGACAATCCTGGGCTTCTGGAAGTTGTTTGATTTCCCCAAGTGGTTGTCATAAAGCTTAGCTTTAAATGTGGCATCACTGGCTTTGGGGAACATGCACTCCTCTTCAAGGATGGACATGATACCCATGGGCTACATCAAAGAGCAGAATATGTAGTAATTATATGGAATTCCCCACCCCCACAGTATATTCGTCAACATAATATTCGCCCACCTTCTCAATAAGCTCAATGCAAGCTGCCAAGTCCATGCCAAAGTCGATGAAGACCCACTCAATACCCTCCTTCTTGTATTCCTCTTGTTCCAGCACAAACATGTGGTGGTTGAAGAACTGCTGCAACTTCTCATTAGTGAAGTTGATGCACAGTTGCTCAAAAGTGTTGTACTACAAGTGGACAGTTTGCAATCACAATGGTGCAAACAATGTAACATTGCACATTTTAATAAAAGTAGAGTGTGTGAAAAAAGTTTCTTTGAATCAAATCAAAATATTAATCTGGAAAGATAAACTCACATCAAAGATCTCAAATCCAGCAATGTCCAGTACGCCAATGAAGTACTGGCGAGGCTGCTTGGTTTCCAGGGATTGGTTGATTCTTATAACCATCCAGAGGAACATCTTCTCGTACACTGACTTTGCCAGAGCACCAATAGAGTAGTACACCTGACGAGGAATAAAGCATGATTTGTCTTGGGGAAACTACCCATGATATTATGAGTATGTAATACTCATTAGAGTTCTTTTAATTTTATTTCTACCTGCTGGACACTTTGTCCCTTGGTGACCCACTCATTTCCGACTTTGACTCTTGGGTGGCACAAACCCTTGATGAGGTCAGCAGAGTTCAGGCCCATCAGATATGCAACTTTGTCAGCATCTACGTGTTAAAAAGAAGAGAGTTATTACTCAATAAAGGCAAAAAGTCTATAATATGCTGAATATAAAGATTCTCCTTACCCTCAGTCCCTTCAGCCTCTGCCTGTTCCTCTCTTTGCTTCTGCTTAAACTTCATGTTGCCGTAGTGCATGATGGCACCAGTCAGCTTGTAGATGCTGTTCTTCTCCTCTTGGGTGAAGCCCAACACATCAAAGGCATCCTAGAGAAAATGTGCAGTCTTTTAAAATTCATATTCTTCAAGTCCAGAAAAACAAAGTAATTCATATAAACTCTTTAATTAAATACAAACTCGCATCACTTTATTCCATAGAATACAAAAGAGTGTTCACAAAGCTTTCTGAGTTTCAGTAAATTGTTATGCAGGTTTGGAAGAAATTAAGTGTGAGTTTGGAAGAACATTTCTGCATGAACCATTCCTTATAATATGAAAGTTTTTTTCATCATAGTGAAGTGTCTCTATTTTTAACATAATGTTACACCCACATCAGTTGCCACCAGCTCGTCACCATCACAAATTGAGGTCACTTGTATCTCTCCTTGGGATATGAAGGTATAGTCATAAGGGTTGTTGGTGATGAGCAGCATCTCTGAAGAAAAGTGAGAAAACGGATCAGAAATGGCTCCTCAATTTAGAGTCAATGTTGACAGTGTTGAAACATTTTATGTGTTAAATAATTTTACCCAGAAGTTCTGGTTTTTTCTGAGACAGGATCTGGTAGAAAATGTGGTAATCTCTCTCAGCCTTGAGCTGGAAAGTGACACGAGACTTCTCCAGAAGATCTAAATGAATTAATGAACAGATGAATTTCTTAACAGCAAAACATTTCTATATTAATGTGTAATTGTTGGAATGATGTTGGGCAGTAAAGTACTTACAAGTCTCAATATCAGCAGAAGCTAACTTTCCACTTACTCCGAAATGGATACGGATAAATTTACCCTGTAAATACAGTAGAACTACAATATATAACATGATCATATAACTTAACATTAAGCCTATACAAAATACACCAATGGAAAGCTACTTACAAATCTGGATGAGTTATCATTCCTGATGGTCTTGGCATTGCCAAAAGCTTCCAGAGCGGGGTTACACTGAATGATTTGATCCTCCAGAGTACCCTGAGAATCAACCCAATAGAAGTTGTTTTGTTTGTTTGTTTGAAATAACACTTTAAACAGTTTGGTAAAAATATTATATATATATAGGCCGCCTCCCAAGGGAGGTGTTTCAGGCACGTCCAGCTGGGAGGAGGCCTCGGGGAAGACCCAGGATTAGGTGGAGAGATTACATCTCCACACTGGCCTGGGAACGCCTCGGGGTCCCCCAGTCAGAGCTGGTTAATGTGGCTCGGGACAGGGAAGTTTGGGGCCCCCTGCTGGAGCAGCTGCCCCCGCGACCCGACTTCGGATAAGCGGTTGAAGATGGGTGGATGGATGGATATATATATTCATTAACAGACATGAATGTTTTCTGAAATTTGTTTTTTTATGTTGTATCATTTTTATATTGTATATACAGGGCTAAAGGCACACCTTAAGGAAAATGTGCTCTTTTTTTTTTGGTCACAAAATGTATCAAGATTGCTAAAATATATTCATATTTATTGAAAATTGGTAGAGCAAAACTATTTGTGTGAAATGAAATAATAACAAAAGGTTGTTTTGATTAAAATTGTATATATATATATATATATATATATATATATATATATATATATATATATATATATATATATATATATATATATATAAAGGTGGCTTATAGTGATATTGTGTGTATGTAGGGGCAATAGTTACAGTGCAAAATGTGTCAGCTAATGCAAATACTTTTGACACAGCAAGATGCTTTTGTTTTAATTATTATTATTATTATTATTATTATTATTATTATTATTGTTGTTGTTGTTGTTGTTGTTGTTGTTGTTGTTGTTGTACGAAAATCTATATCTTAAATATAATGTCCAAAGGCCAGAATAAGGGCATTGTTTGTTTCATTCGATTACAAAGTAAGTTTTTCTTTAGGAATTACGCACCTTTTTCTCCGCTGATGGATCCTTCTTGCCGGTTGTTGCTGCTGCAATGCTCGCAAAGTACTGGATCACTCTTTTAGTGTTCACAGTCTTTCCAGCACCGGATTCTCCACTTGGAATAGAAAAAGACCATTAGAAGACTTAAGAAATGCAGCAAAGAAACAATATGTGGTTGAAAGGAGGAATATCTGACTACAGTGAATCATAATGTGTATTACATACGTGATCAGGACAGACTGATTCTCCCTGTCTGTGGGATAAAAAGACAAAATTTGGATCATTTGAAACATGTACCGATTGCATTTTAAATCTGTAATAATTTCTACAAGCCAGATATATCATCACCTGACAGCATGTACTGGTAGGCATTGTCTGAGATGGAGAAGATGTGAGGAGGAGCTTCACTCCTCTTCTTTCCTCTGTAAGCACCGACAACTTCCTGATTGTACACTGGCAGCCCCTTGTAGGGGTTTACAGTGACACAGAAGAGCCCAGAGTAGGTCTAGAAGAGAGAACAAGAGATAATAAGATGCTGTGGTAATAATAATAAGATCTCGAACTGTAAGTTGTGACTCACGTAGATCATCCAGGCTGCGTAACGCTCTTTGAGGTTAAACAGCACAGCGGGCTCGTGGAGGAAGGTGAACATCACCATGTCCTCAATTTTATCATACTTTGGTGGGTTCTGAGGATGAACATCAACTTCCTTCACAGTTACTGTCTGTTAATAACACACAAAAACACACATCATATCACATAGCAAAACTAGTCTTCTGTATTTATATCCACATCAAAAACTGATCAAACTATCCAGAGATAAGATCCTGATAACCAAGAGATACTTACCTTCCCGAACTCAGTGTTAACAGTGACTTTGTCACCGTCTCTACTGGTGATGGAGGCTTTGACGTACTCAACTTCAGGGTCGGGTACAAAGCATTCTTTCTTCATGTCGAAGGGGCGAGTCTGGGCCTCCAGACGCTCTATATCCGACTTCCGCAAGAAGGGAGCGGCTAGCCCAAACTCCTCCATCATAATATCTCCCATCTTTCAATCAAACTAATGCAAAGATGATAGATCAAATCAGATAAATTGTAATCCTCAGTTCAGCCCTATAATCTAAACATTTATGAAGATGTAATGTCCACAAGATTCACACTTAGTATGACTCTTGGTTTCCATACATGTATTTCTAATCCTTTACTTGCTCTTTCAACAAACAAACTTCAATATAAAGTATTGCATAAATATTACAACAACAAAACAACTCAACGAATTGACTTTTACTAATAGACATCGCTTACCTTGTTGTACTCAGATGAATCCAAGAAAGTGCTGGTCCTTGCAGTGGAATAAACATGAATTTAATCAGCAATGGAAAGTTATGTTACATAACACACATGTCCATATTGAATCTTATTTATCCTTTGCTAGTTCAAGAGAGAGCAGTAAAACATTTACCAATACAAACCATCTTACCTTTAGGTGTTACGATGATGTTAGCTTAGAACAAAGTGCTGTAAAGCATCTCTTTATATAGTGGCACAATGTCTGTGTCATTGACCCCCTGCTTTTGTCTTGGCTCAGTTTTTGTGTGCGTAGCTCTTTTTGGGATGCCATAAAAAAATTATTTGTCTGAGTCACATTAGTTTAGCATGTGCTGAGGTGTTGAGCGATGCTATTGTGAAAGATCAGAAAGGATCTAAATCACAATGATGCTATTTTTGTCTCATGTAAGCATATCTTACCATCTTAAGATTAAAGCAAAATATCTTATAGATATTAAAGTATCTCTATTTCTTCACATCAGTTTTCACCATGGAATTTGTTTTTAGTGTTTATTAATGATATATAATGTCTTTATGTAGGTAAAGAATTTGTTGGTGTGGATGACATTTTGTATCATTTTAAGTATATTAATTATAGTTCAAATACATAATCCTTTAATAAATAATATCATAATTATGCAAAGCTTAATTGATAGCTAGCTTTCAGTCTTGAAGTGTACTTTGCCTGTAAGGCAAAACCTCTGTGTCAACATTTTTCTCAGATAATGGAAAGTGAAAAGTTCCCCTGTCATCCTCGTGGAAGGATGATTGTCTAGAACTGTCATTTTCAAGATGTCCTTAAACAGAGAAATTTAGGAATTTCACAGGTTTATCTTTGTCCTCAAGTTAACAAAGTTACACAAGTAAGACCTGCGTACAGTCAAATTGTAAATAGACAGCTGTAATGCAACAATGGATATCTTGTGACCTTTTGTTCTTGCCTTATGGAGAGACAGCTGCATCTCTCTTTTGCTTGCTCATGTTTTCAGCTTTGACCTTTCTAGACAATATAATGACATGTCCATCACTTGTGTTTTGTAGGTTGTACCAAGTTCATGTGTATTCATAGAAAATGGGAAAATGACAAACAACAACTCATTCCATGGTCTTTTATACGCACATTATCCATTCTGATTTCAACAAGATTTTGCACCAGCAATAAATAAATCCAATGCTACCAAAAACAACATTTAGTTGCATTAATTGAGAGGCTACATGGAAAATAAGCATTTTATGCAGCAGGTAACATGAATGTGCTTACTAGTTGGAATCACACTTGTCTTAGCACCAAGAACACGTTGACCAGGTCAAACTACCCATCTTAGACCCAGATCTGCTTGTATACAGTGTTAACTTATTGTCAGGTCGACAACATTGGTTTGTAGATGACCCGCGTGAGTCATCACTCAAGACCTTTTGTTGGTAATCAAGCCTGCCTTGACCTCTTTTCCCTCTGTTATTCTGAAATAAGTAAACATTTGAGCAGTCTATTCTAGTCATCATCGTCCTTTATAGAGCCTCATTCTCAGCTGTCTACTCGCACTGGCTTACCAGCACTCTTGAATAAGAATGGAAGAAACAGTGGGACCTTATGGCTAATGAAATGCATAATGTGAGCTTCCTTTTGTTAAAGAGACTAGGATGGTCTTGCATCTGTTGCCGCCAAAAGGTTCAATAGAAATCTTTTGTCTTTTGCCACTTTGGAACTCTATTTTTACCACCATAAATGTGATAAAATGTTGGAGTTATTCTTAAACAAGACATTTAATAAAGATTTCTTAAGTGGACAGTGACTTCTTCATTGTCTTTCACTTGTTGCTCCATATACAGGATCTTCCCCAAATTGATTCTAAGTTGGATATTGGTTTTACACTAGCATTAAAAGTAGTTACCACAGCTGCTGATGGAGTGACAGTAATTTTGACATATTTCTCTCTTCTGACTGTCATAATCCTTTTGGAAAGTCATGCACATGCAATAATGTAGTCTTTCTTAGCTGTTGGAGTAAATGGGAAGGCAAAAAGTTTATTACCCTGCAACAGGTTATGTCCTGAAATGTGTAAAGGGTCTGTTGCTCCTGATGCCAGATGCCATGTTATTTGTTTCATTTAATTTATATTACTAGTGTAAAATTATTTATATTCATTATAGAAGTATCTACATTCATGCATGTATATTGGAAATACAGTTCTTGTAAGAAGAGCCAAATTATGTGATTTCTGGAGATACTTTTTGTCATATTTATCACTAAGTGACACCCTCTGGAGGTTGTAGCTCTGCACTGCAATTGTCATGATTATCAGCAAATAATGGAGCATCATATGAGCCACTCATAACGGCATTGTGCAGAACACTGTTTAATATAATGGGTTAGGGTCTCATGGCAGAGATGTGTTTTAGATTATTAGTGATACAGTATATAAGCATAATTTTTGTTTACCTTTTTTTACACTATAATATTTAAAAATGCAGTGTTTAATTGTTTTCCCAGAAAATGCCTTAAGACAATAAAGACATTATATTTTTGTTCTCTCTCAAGACAAATATAAATTTTCTAGTTGCCCTATGCATCTGCTGCATCATGTGTCGATGCTAAAATCTTGATGGATAGCCCCCATATGCCATACACCATGAAGTGATATAGCATGGTATCTGTTGACGTCTGTTGCTGTCCCTCAGGGAGCTGACTAAGGCGACATACTTGACAACTTGTTTACATGGCATTGTTTCCTTTAATGTAGCCATGAGGACAAAGATAACCTGGAAAAGATCAGATAAGCTGCTGTCATACATTTGATCAAGTATTTCGGACATGTTCATTGTAGACATCCTTGACTTGGCAAGGACTCTTACTGCTTATGTTTCATAACCTATTGAGGGAGAACAATGCTCTCTCCATGTTATATTTGACACATAGTTTAACCTCCTTGAACTCTCAAAAGCTGAGTCTGCATCACATAGACACTCATGAATGTAGGGCTGAAATGTAGTAGGTGTTAAGCTTGATGGAGCTCTTAACATAGCACAAGTGACAAGTGCTGAGGTTGCCATACTTTCTTCATAGTCTCAAGTGTTGAGTAACACTTTTCCTACTCCCCATTGCTCTGCTATAGACTCCTCCTCTATTCAACACTTATGGATGATCCACTATATCATCTGGAGCAACAGAACCCATTTCTTGTCACATCACTCTAACCTATAGAGAAGATCTGTCCTAGAGGGTTCACTCTTCTGAAAGATGTTTTCTCCAATGTTTTCATCTATTGGGACTGTTTCAGATGGTAAGTCAAATTTCACAATATCTGTGCCCATCTATTCAAAGATATTTAAGATTTTTGTCAGGATTGTTTATTATGTGTATATGAGGGGTCTGACTTGGGCAAGAATTAGTATTGTACTGCAAGATATGTCAGTTGTCGCCTGATATGAAAGTAAGACTAATAAGTATTTGGACTGCTTCAAGTATTTAGCCCAGACTACATTTGTGGATGACTTTCAGTGCAATCAGTGGGATTTCACAGCTTTTGTCAAATCGGATTAATATAAAAACACAAGACATTTGTTGTGCAATGTGGGGTAGACCGGGTGGTCCGTTTGAAATTAATAGTTGCTTTTTATACTTTACATTTATGGCCATGTAAACCACATCTGTCAAGTCATTTAACATTTGATTTAGTCTATGTTATAATGTAGTTTTCAAATAAGGTAAGCTGAATCTGTTACATCAAGGAAAACATTTACCTTGGATCCAGTATCACGGCTCTTGGCCCTCAGCTTGTTGACCTGAGATTCAGCAATATCAGCTCTCTCCTCTGCTTCATCAAACTCATGTCACAGTTTATGGAATTTGGCCAGATTAGAATTGGCTTGTTCCTCCTGAATAGAAAGATATTTTCTATTCAGCAATGCCATTTGACTGGGCATTTTTTGAGTCCCCAAGTCAGATAATTTATTTCTTTGTGCAAACAAAACCGACCAATTTTATGAAATACACTGCCAAATGTTTGGAATAATTTACATATTTTGCACTTATGGAAAGAAATCAGTACTTTTATTCATCAATGTGCCATTCAACTGATCACAATGTATAGTCAGGACATTAATTACATGAAAAGGTAATATTACAATTTGAAAAAAAAACTAAAAACTGTTCAGAACTTCTTAAACTACTTCAAAAAAATCCTCCACGTGCAGCAATGACAGCTTTGCTGATCCATGGCATTCTAGTATTGTCCAGATACTCAAATGACATTTCACCCCACACTTCCTGTAGCACTTGCCAAAATTGTGGCTTGTCGGGCACTTCTCACGCACGTTACAGTCTAGCTGATCCCACAAAAGCTCAATGGGGTTAAGATCCATAACACTGATTTCCAATTATCTGTTGTCCAATGTCTGTATTTCTTTGGCCACTCTAACCTTTTCTTTTTGTTTTTCTGTTTCAAAAGTGTCTTTTTCTTTGCAATTCTTCCAATAAGGCCTGCACCCCTGATTCTTCTCTTTACTGTTGTACATGACACAATGTGGGAGTGTTGGTGGCGTAGTGGGCTAAAGCACATAACTGGCAATCAGAAGGTCGCTGGGTCAATCCCCACAGCCACCACCATTGTGTCCTTGAGCAATGCACTTAAATCCAGGTTGCTCTAGGGGGATTTTCCCTGTAATAAGTGCACTGTAAGTCACTTTGGATAAAAGTGTCTGTCAAATGCATAAATGTAAATGTAAATAAATGAAACTGGTGTTGAGCGGGTAGAATTCAACGAAGCTGTCAGCGGAGGACATATTAGGTGTCTATTTCTCAAACTAGAGACTTTGATGTACTTATCCTCTTGTTTAGTTATCTGGTCTTCCACATCTCTTTCTGTCCTTGTTAGAGCCAGTTGTGCTTTGTCTTTGAAGACTGTAGTGTACACCTTTGTAGGAAATCTTCAGTTTTTGGCAATTTCAAGCATTGTATAGCCTTCATTCCTCAAAACAATGATTGACTGATGAGTTTCTACAGCTTGAACTAATATTGCCCTGAAGACATGCCAGTCTATTGCATACTGTGGCAACTCAAAAACAAACACAAACACGAAGACAATGTTAAGCTTAATTTAACAAACCAAATAGCTTTCATTTATCATGATTCCTCAACGACAAGGTGTTGGAGTGATGGCTGCTGTCTAGATTTGATCAAAAATGACTTGTCCTGACTATACTTTGTGATCAGTTGAATGTCACTTTGGAGAAATAAAGTACCAAGTACCAGTAGCAAAATCTGTACATTTTTCCAATTTTTGTCCACCACTGTATACTCTGAATTGTACTTGCTTCCCTAGTTTTTCCATACAAGCAAGATTAGGTTGTTGGTGATTTTTTTATTTTATATTATGTTATCTTTATCTTACCACCTCCTCTGCAGCTCTCTTGTAGGACTTGACCTTCAGATGCATTTTGTCCACCAGATGCTGAAGACAAACCGGATTCTTATGATCCTCCTCAGTCTGCAGATATAGCCATAGGGTACACATTAACTTAATCAGAATTGGTTTAGATTTAGAAAATGCTTGTATGTATAAAACACATTTATGTGTATATCAGAGATAGTGACCTGGTAGCTCCTTGATGCATCTCTCACATTTACAGATTCCTTTCACAGACTCACTTGCCTTTCTCTGTTCTATCTCCACCTTGTTTTCCAGCTAGCAGAACCAAAGATTTCAAAATTTCTGATTCTGAATATCAATATAAATTAAAATACTACTACTTCTAATAGTCATCTGCATAAAAATTATTAATTATAAAATGCATTATAACTGAGTGCAATATAATTTTCATAAACTGACCCTGGCTTACAGTTTCTGGACCAGCTTCTTGCCTCCCTTCATGGCGATCTGCTCAGATTCTTCCAGATATTGCTGCAGGTCCTTGAGGGTCTGCTTCATGTTCTTCTTCATGCACTCCTGATTAGCACTGGTGTCCTGTACTGTCCTTCAGCTATTTTGCCATCATGACAGCATCAGTGATGGCCTTCTTGACTTTTTCCTCAGTATTTCTGCACTCCTGCACGGACACCTGCCGGCACACCCCACTCTCTATCTCACTGTGATCCCTCCCCCGCCCCTTCCCCTCCTTCCGATCTATCCCGGTCCCCCAGAAATGGTGGAACAAACCCTCCTGCTTCTCTCTCTCCCCACTCTACCCATTCTTCCTCTCAGGTGGGGGAAGCTGCCGCCATTAGTTTGGAGGTGTGGTTTGCACCAGTCTATTGGAGTTGCAGGGAGCCAGGTCACATCCATGCACAGTGCCCGTTGATGGAGGTGGGGACGTGATCCGGGTCCCGACACTCTACAGGCTGCCCCTAATCGAGCTGGGATGTACAAAATACCTGTGAGTATTGGGGGGGTACATACCAAGCCTTGGGGGATTCAGGTTGCAACCAACCCTCTATTCATAAATGCTTGGTTCAAAATGGGGCATTGAATACAAAAACTCGAGTATTGGTTATGTGTGTACATGGGGATATTTACGATTATCCTGCAGTGATGTCACTATTCTATTTCGGGGTCAAATGCATAACATTGAGGCTGTGGTTAGTTCCCTCCTCACCCATACACTAATTTTGGGTACTAATTGGCTGACTTTTCCCGAATTGTTAAAAGGGTTGTGTGTGGATGTGTCCTGTAATACAGTGGGACGGTGTGGGGTGTGTAATGCGCTGATGGTGGAGGCAGAGCTGGGCCGTCTACGTCAGCTCTGCTTCAGGATAACGTAAGGGAGCGGGAAGCCTCGGCTTCGAGATGAAAGATGGCACAGTCCACTGAAAGAGGGAGAGTGGCACACACCAGAGACTGCGTGTCTGTTTCATAGAGAGTGTTTATGCTGAAAAGCAGTATTTTGGTTTTGTTTGTGCTGAAAAGTGATTTGTGTTTTGTTTGTAATAAGTGTAACTCATGTGGACTGAGTAAACCAGCTCCCACTTCCTCCTTTATCTTCCCCTAACACGAACCTTTGCTATAATGTGTTTATTTTAAAATAGATGGTTTTGAGGCTATATTCACCTTCTCAGAAGCTGCATATTTTTTGCCAGATACAGAAGCAATAT
The DNA here is from genome assembly GCF_025860055.1 of Xyrauchen texanus. Lineage (NCBI taxonomy): Eukaryota > Metazoa > Chordata > Actinopteri > Cypriniformes > Catostomidae > Xyrauchen > Xyrauchen texanus. The sequence goes on along the minus strand of NC_068317.1, from coordinate 32,281,236 downwards.
TGGCAAAGTACTGAATGACTCTCTTGGTGTTCACAGTCTTTCCAGCACCAGATTATCCACTGTGGATTTAAGGTATGGATATTTTTCTTCATTAAACATCTTAAAGTTTGATCCTTGACATTGTTGGACTTTGGCTCACTGCTTTGGAACAGTATGTATTGTGAAAAGCAGTATACACACAAATTGAATTGTATTTTGTAAATATTCTTGACTTCCGTGACTTACACGATCAGGAACTGATTCTCCGTCTGTTTGGAGAAATTCAGACAGAATTGTAGGAAAGACGTTTGTGTATAATAACATTTAAATGAGTGTTGTTCAGTTGAATAGAGTTAAAGTACAGTTCTAACATGACAGCATGTTCTAGGAGGCATTGTCAGTGATGGAGAAGATGTGAGGAGGAGCTTCAGTCCTCTTCTTGCCTCGGTAGGCTTTGACTACAAAGGAGTCATACATTGACAACCACTTGTAGGGATTGACAGTAATGCTCTTTGAGGTTAAACAGCACAGCGGGCCTGTGGAGTAGGGTGAACAGTGTTAAAGAGAGTGTTAAACTCAGTGTAACAATTATAGTGTGTTGTGGGTGGTTGACAGGGCATTACTATGTTGCTAAGTTGTTCTGAGTGTTGTGGTTTCTAGGGCATACCAGGTCGGTTTTTTACTGTCCCAGGGAAAGAAAAAAAAATAACCCAAAGTCTGATAGTCTGCTCCATACATTTCCCTTCTTCAATAAGTCTTTTTTTTTCATCCAGCAAAAATATAAGTGTGATCACTTAGAAAAGCATCAGCACAACTCAATAACCCATACTATTGGATGTCAGTAGCACAAACTGAATTTAACACTTAACCATGAACACTAATTGATGCTTGCTTTAGAGAGATAAGAAACCTGTTGTATCCTTACCTTTCTGAACTCTGTTAACAGTGACTTTGTCACCATCTCTACTGGTGATGGAGGCTTTGACATACTAAACTTCAGGGTTGGGCACAAAGCATTCTTTCTTCATGTCGAAGGGGCGACTCTGGGCTTCTAGACGCTCCTCCTCTGGCTGGCCCAAACTCTGCCATTACCACATCACACTTTCTAAAATCTAGAAGTACACAAATAAACAATTTCATACCTGTAACACTTCATACACTTTCTGTCTTTAAGCAACACTTCAGAGAAGCACTCTCAAAGAATTTAGAATTTGGTGCCACATAATTGGCATCACAGTTACAAGAATGGCAAAGTAATTTCAATACTGTGGATGTATTTGGAAGTAGTCATTTCATAAAACTTCTCACCTAGTGTTTGTCAGATCTCTGTACCCCATAACTGGTGTTAAACTGAGGATGAAATAAAGGAGTCCTTAGGGTTTTTGATTTTAACAGATCAGGAAAATCACTACACTTATCTTGGTGTAGTAACCATTCTGTTCTAACTTCAATTAATGTATCTTTTTGTGTCAGCTTTTGAAGCAATGCTTGTGAGGTCCTGAAGATCTTCCTGCTTGTGGGCTCTTTGATTCTTACCTTAGAATTGTCCTATGTCTTGTCCACTCCACAGTGGATGCCACCTTTTTAAAGGGAGTCACTGATCCCAAAATGTTTGTCAGCAATGGATGCCCCACCTTTGTCCTTTAAATAAACCTTCATATGTTTGCACAGCTTAGTATGTTCACTGGAGGTTGACATACAGTATATGGTGGGATGTAACAATAGGCTTCAAGGAGGAAGGACAAGAGAGCACACATGTTACTTAGAAGCTTCATCAACACCATCACAACAAGGTACTTCTTTTATGCTGCTGTCTCAGGTTAACAAGAACAACATTTGGCTAATTTAGTTCATTTCCTCTTAGAGCAGGACACCTCTGGAAATCTGAAAAATGTGAACCTGTCATTGTGTGTTACAAGATTTTATTTTGTTTTGCATAGACTTTTCTTCTATGAAATACAAGGAGCTAACAAATAGGATGCATCTAGTTAACAAAAAATTATGTATAATTTAGTAACTTAAAAGTTTAAGAGGTAGCAGGTCACTAGTGAGTTCTTACATAATAAGTTCTTCACTAATATAAGAAGCTAAATCATTAATTGTATCTAAATTCTGTGAAAAACAATGTCAGCACAAGCCTAAATCAAAGTAATATCTGCACACATTGTAGGCTTTTTTACATAAAGTTAAATAAAGAGGGGGCATAAAAGAACAGTGTTCATCACCTGTGACAAATTATTAAACTAATTCAGATCTATAGATGGAGGCGACAGACAGCAAACAAATGGCCTTTTGTGCTTCAGGACAAGGTCAGGAGAGGCCTGCAGCTCGAATGTCACAGCCTGTACCGCTGGACAGCAACCTTTTGCACTTCTTGTTGACATGCCATTGTTTTGCTCTATCCTTGAGGACAAAGATAACCATACAAAAAAAATTCTCAGCTTGCTTACCATGAGTGCTGAAGGTCTAAGTCAGCTATAGATGTGGACCATTGAGTTGCTCCAGCAGCTGTTCTCAACGTTCCAAATGTGTGAATTGTTGTGTGCTGTATCGTTTATTAAGGACCTTGGGATCTTTTAACTTAAGGATTAGGATCTTTAATAACATGTGATGCTATAAACATCACCAGTATCAATGTATTGATATTACATACATGCTTATGATATATATACACCTTATGTTATTTTTAATAGTTGTCAAGTTTCTAGAACACCCAAAGTCACTCTAGGCTTTGAAAGTCAAAGTTAATGGAATATCCTTTAAAATTGCATACTTTAGTTCTGTTAAATCCCAAATTGTATGAAGCCAGAGTGAAGCCATTCCAGAGAGCATGTTACATTTGCCGGGCTTTCAGCTGTTCAGAGCGGATCGCATTGCAGATTTAAAGGGGAAAACGAGAGGGGGTGGAACATGCTTTTACATTAATGAAAGTTAGTGTACAGATGTAACACATTTAAAGAGGATGTGCTGTCCTTATTTGGAAGTGTTCTTTATTAACTCTAAGCCTTTCTACTCGCCACAGGAGTTTTCCTTGTTTATTCTTGTGAGTGTTTATATCATGCCAAACACATTTGTGAATACAGCACTGCAACAGCTGGCTGATCAGATCACAGACACAGATCAACAACACCCAGACTCAGTTATTATTATTCTTGAGGATTTTAACAAAGCAAATCTCACACGTGAACTGCCCAAATACAAACAGCACATTACATGCCCAAGCAGAGACAGTAACATACTGGATCATTGCTATACAAAAATAAAGTATGCATATCACTATGTCCCTAGAGCAGCTTCGGGACTCTCTGATCATTGTCTGGTTCATCTTCTTCCAACCTACAGGCAGAAATTAAAATCAACAAAGCCAGTAGTAAGGACTGTACAGAGATGGAACAATGAAGCAGAGCGGGAACTACAAGCCTGCTTTGACTGCACTGATTGAAGTGTTTTAGAGGCTGCAGAAACAGACCTGAAAGAGCTCACAAATACTGTTACATCATATATATGTTTCTGTGAGGATAAGTGCATTCCTACTAGGACCTATTTATCATTCAATATTGATAAACCATGGTTTACAGGAAAACTTACAGGGGTGGGGATAAAATCTTGTATATTCAGGCCAGGAACACACTGAATGAGGAAATTGGATTAGCTAAAAGAAGTTACTCTGAGAAGCTGAAAGTTAGCTGTTTTCAGCTAAAAACCCTGCATCAGTGTTGAGTGGCATGAAACAACTTTTACCCCCAACCCTGTGGTGGACTAACAACTGGCTGACGACCTGAATGTGTTCTACTGCAGATTTGAAAGGCCCAATCTCACACCCCACATCCACTCTGACCTTCACTTCACACAAACACCAACACCTCCTGCAATCCCCCTCCTCCCCCCTCCTGCTACTCAACCTGCACTTAAGATCTGTGAAGATGATGTGTGCCGGGTTTTTTGGAATCAAAAGACGAGTAAGGCTTCAGGCCCATATGGTGTCCACCAGCATGCCATCGATCCTGTGCTAACCAACTGGCCCCCATCTTCACACAGATCTTCAATAGATCACTGGAGTAGTGTGAAGTCCCATGCTGCTTCAAACGCTCAATCATTATCCCTGTCCCAAAGAAACCAAAAATCACAGGACTTAATTACTACAGACCTGTTGCCCTGACGTCTGTGGTCATGAAATCATTTGAGAGACTGGTGTTGGCCCACCTGAAGAACATCACTTCAATTTGCTTATCGAGCAAACAGGTCTGTGGATGATAGAGTCAACCTGGGATTGCATCATATCCTGCAACATCTGGACAGACCAGGGACATATGCAAGTATCCATTTTGTGGACTTCAGTTCGGCTTTCAACACCATCATCCCAGCTATTTTCCAGAACAAATTACACCAACTCTCTGTGCCCACGTCTATCTGTCAGTGGATCAGCTTTCTGAAAGACAAGCAGCAGCTTGTGAGGCAGGGAAAATTCACTTCCACCACCTGTACCATCAGCACTGGCGCCCCCCAGGGATGTGTGCTCTCCCCACTACTCTTCTCCCTGTATACCAATGACTGCACCACCAAGGACCCCTCTGTCAAGCTCCTGAAGTTTGCAAACAACTCCACTGTCATCGGCTTCATCCGAGATGACGATGAGTCTGAATACAGAAGGGAGGCTGAACGGCTGGTGCAGTCATAACAACCTTGAGCTGAACACACTCAAAACGGTAGAGATGATTGTGGACTTTAGGAGGAACACCCCAACACTGACCCCCCTCACCATTCTAAACAGCACTGTGGCAGCAGTGGAGACATTCAGGATCCTGGGCACTACCATCTCACTGGACCTGAAGTGGGAGACACACATTGACGCCATTGTGAAAAAGGCCCAGCAGAGGTTGTACTTACTTTGCCAGCTGAGGAAATTCAACCTGCCACAGGCACTGATGATACAGTTCTACACAGCAGTCATTGAGTCTGTCCTCTGCACTTCAATAACTGACTGGTTTGCTTCAGCTATTAAATCAGACATCAGAAGACTACAAAGGACAGTTCGGACATCTACCTCTTCAGCCATTTCTGCCATTTAATTCCTCTGGGGAAAAAAAATAAAAATAATAATTTGCACTGTACATGACAGATTTGTATTTTGCACTGTACATAACAGATAACAGATTTGTATTAGAATTGCACTATGTATGTGTGTGTCTGTGTGTATGTATGTATGTGTTTAATTATATTTTATTATTATCTATGTCTTGCTGCTGTTTTTGTATTGTTGTGCACTGTCACTAAGACAAATTCATTGTATGTGTAAGCATACTTGGAAATAAAGCTGATTCTGCCATATTATTTATTATTATACAAGTTGCCTTGTATGCAGAGAAAATAAATCATGAATATACTGTATGCTTGCTCTTCAGTCACTTAAATAAAAATAAATACATATTTTTGGATGCTGAAAATATTATCAAATTTAACAATAACTACTCACTTGATCAACACATGATGAGTGTCGTTTTAAAGCTTAGTAGCTGAATTTTACAATGTTCTAGTTAATATGAACATATCTTTAACAAGTGTGTTTTAATTTGATGACAAATTAAAAACGTTTTGTTTTCATTACTTATGAAATATGATTAGGTTATTTGCTGTACACCACACTGAAATATATGGTCAAAATATCATACAGTTGGTAAAAAGGTCTCATAAACAATACAGCAAGTATATTGTTTCATTAACAGACCAAATACTGCATATCGATTAAAAGCATTTAAAGTACACAGTTATGTATAAAGTTTTAAACTGTTTTTTGTCATGTAACTAAATAAGCAGAATGTAATTGAGATGTGTGTGATGCTACATTGTTGGTTTGATGCAGAGTTAAACATCGTGGTTTTAAACATTAAGCTGAAACCAAAGAAGAAGAAAAAATTATCCACTAAAATGTGCCAAACCACCATAAACTTCTGTTTCCTGTAATTTAAGTAGGTAAAACACTTAGGGGAAAAAATTGAAAATGGACAACATGTCTAATGATGTAACCCATCCTATCAATCCATAAGTGTATACATATCTTTAGGAATGTATAAGTTAATTCTTCACATTCTTCCGTGAGACTGAGAAGGTTCATTCTCAGCTGTTTAGACCCTTAGCTGTGACTTGACCCATTGTACATCATAACTATTGAGCTATTCAAGTAGACTGGTGAGAGTCTGTTTGATTTATTTGGGCAGATGGACTCGGATTGGAAATCCTGTGAGGCTTTTTCTCCTTGAGTTGCGAGTCATTTTTCCATAAAGCATTGTACTAGGTAGATGTATGTTTGAAACTGAGAACATATTTAATATTTTAATTGCTTGCTTTAATATTTAATCATCTATTTAACATTTTTGACACACCTACACCACATTTTAGAATAATGGAAATTCAAAACTTTAAAACAACACAAATGAAAGTAACATAAAAAATGTCTCTGCACACTCTGTTAATTTTCTCAACAAAACTCACGAGGTGCATCCTGCTGGGATTCTTTTGAAACAGTATTGGAGTTCACATGTAGGCTAGACACTTGTTGGCTGCTTTTCCTTCACTATCCAATTTAACACTTAAAACTATTATAAAATTATACATTTTGTTTTGTGAAGAATTCATTGGCATAATTTATATTTATGAGCAGAAGCATTTAGATCAAAATGTTTGTAAGTTCATTAAAGATCATGAGTAATTATTATTATACAAGTCTTTTGACTTCTGCTGTGCAAATGTTTATTTTCCCTCAGGCACCTGCCGTGTATCCTCTTCATCCACACAGCCACACATAAACAAACATGTTGCTATCTGCAAGAGAAGACCCACCACTCCTCTGAGGCTCAGATGAAGAAGGTAATGCAACCTTTTCTGTTTCATTTCTCTGTTGCTCCTAATGTATGGCAGTAAAATACAATACATTGTTTTGCATAATTTGCAGTAAAGTTGTTCTAATAAGGCAAAATATTAAATATCATAATAACATTTAAAATACTGGTGTAATAAACTGATCAAAATAAATTAGGACAATCAAATAACAGGGGTTCAAGCCACTTATCCCAATTCCGAGTGTCCTCATGCACAAACTTACGAATCATATTTTTAAGATCTTATTAAATCGTTCGACCAAGCCGTTCATTTGTGGATGATACACGCTTATCCGAATCACTTTAATACCTAATAATTCATACATCTCATGTAGTGTATGTGACATGAAAGTAGTGGCCTGATCAGTGAGGATTTTTTTCAGAATTCCCACTCGGGAGATAATTTTGAAGAGTTCCTCCACAACATTATGTGCTGAGATGTTGTGAAGAGGCACTGCTTCTGGGTATCACGCTGCGTTGTCCACCAGAACCAACACAAAGCGATGCCAGCATGCTGACCATTCTAATGGCCCCACAAGGTCCATGGCATCTCTGTTAAAGAGAACCTCAATCAGTGGAAGAGCAATGGTGCTTTTGGAGTGACCGGCAGATTCATCAGCTGAAATTCACAGCATGTTGCACACCACTGGCTAATGTCCCCAAGAATGCCCGCCTAATAGAAATGGGCCATGAGACAGCTAGCGTTTTCCTCTGTCCCAAATGACCCTCCATCGGACTGTGATGAGCCTCCTGGAATACATTTCCTGATGGATCTTTGTTAATAACAACTGGGTTGTATCTTCCTTTGTCTGAGCGTCCTGCATCATTCGATACAACCGATCGTTTATTATTGAGAAATACGTATATGTGAGTGCAATGCGCGGCTGAAGGCATTGACCATCAATTACTTTCACTTGGTCAAACACATGCTTAAGAGTCTCGTTGCGTGTCTGCTCCAGAGGAAAATCCCCAGCGGGAATTCCCTTAGGGGCTGGGGAAGTCGAGGCTTCCCTCTCCCTTACATCATCCTGACGCGGAGCTGATGTAGATGGCCCCGGCTCCGCCTCCCCATCAGCATTTTGTACACACACACCATCCCACTGTACTACAAGACTCATCCACACACAACCCTTTTAACAACACTGGGAAAGCCTGCCAATTAGTGCCCTACTAGTGTTCTCAGGCTCAGCTCTCCCTCTTTCAGAGTACTGGGCCATCTTTTATCTCCCCCGACTCTCACCGTTAACATAGAAATGGTAAATAACCACAATTCATCTCAGGTGGATGTCCTTACCGCTTTCTGTCTGCCCAGACCGGCGCTTGACCATGCCCTCACCTCCACAACGTTGATTACTTTTATTGTGTTAGTAACTGACAATTTTTTTTCAATTAACATTTTTATTGATTCAAGAAAAAATCATAAAATTATGAATCATATTTAACATTAAACCCCCACTATAACCCATTCCCCTATGAGCCAAATGTCTGAGACCAAATGCATAATAATAAAACAAAATACAATTCAAATAATCTGCCATTGGTCGCATACATAGTGTGATGGATCGTATCGCGATTTTGGATCCCCTTTGCCCATTAGCTATGTGACGAACTGGACATTGCCCACTTACCTGAGGTAAGATCAAGTAAGGGCCTAAACTCTCCATATGGACCCTTGTAGTGGGCTTTGCACTCTACTCTGGGTGCTCTGGTGCCATCCCCCTTGCCATGTGTCGTCCATGGGGTCATAGTTTCCATATGAAGTGTCCACAGGGCTAGTATTGTGTCCCCTTACCCAATAGACTTCCTCGTGTCCACGAATCCTATAGAGTGCCCACTTACCCAGTATTCATCCTCCGAATTCTTCCTCACATACTGCGGACACAGTATTGTGCCCACTTAACCTGTAGTCTTCCTCATTGTTCTTCCTTTTTTCCACAGACTCTGTATTTGGCCCACTTACTTAGTAGTCTTACTCTGTGGTCTTCCTCTTGTCCACAGACACAGTATTTGGCCCCTTACCAAGTAAAAAGTGCTTTTACATGACTTTCACCCTAGAGTGCCCCCTGATGCCATACATCACCACAAATTTACCTCGGAGCACAAGGTGGGTGCCCGCCGAGTTCCCTTTAAATGCATTTTATTTTAATGTTTTCCATTCATTTTTATACTGGTTTGGTGGGCCATGCTCAGAAAGCTCCAAACTTCCCTAAATTTACATGTGTCTCGTGGGGGTGTCTCTAGACAGTGTCCAGAGTTTTGTGACCCTTTGACAAAAATTACATTGGTATATATTGCAAGTGGGGTGTCTATAAAAGATGGGTCAAAAGGTCGCAGGAACTTGAAACTCTAGATCCTCGTAGTCCTGGGGGCCCCCGATCGAGCCCCCAAGTTTGGGGGCTTTAGAAGCTTCCTGACTGAATTTTTAAACCCTACTCTTGATAACTCTTTGATTGATCTTTCAGAAGGCTCTGTCTGTGCATAAGTGGAAGAGGTCTGTTAGAGAGATTCTTGCATTTTTCTAAAGCCTTGTCCTCTTAGTATGTTGTTTAGGGGACCTCAGGATACCACCGTGTGAAATTTGGGGCCTGTGGGACCTTTCTAGAAAAATTACACCTGCAATGTATAACATTCATTTTTTATACTAGTTTCCTGTATGCACTGGACACTAGTTTACTATTTTACTAGTGTCCAGTGCTCAGAAAGCTCCAAACATCCCAAAACTGACATATATGTCTCGTGGGGGTGTCCTCAGGCAGTGTCCAGAGTTTTGTGTCCCTGGCCTTTTTCAAGTACTTGCCTTGCACCAATCGAAATAAAACTTCAATATGTTGTTGATGAGGGCTCAACGAATAAGTATTCGAAGCCCATAGGTGTTTGCACCACATTTAAGGTTATTTTGACTCTGTCATGCAGGACGGCCCAGTTGCAATGTACATAATGGCCTCCAAATACATGGTCCGGGCCAACAAATTTTTTATGCAAATTATACATATTAATGAGTTGTAAGTTACATAAATGGGTTCTACTGAGATGTAAAAGTACCCTTTAAGCAAAAATATTAAAGCTTCTGATGTATGTTCTGCTGCACATGGGCCTACCATGCAGGCTGTCTCATTGTTTCCTATGGCATGCAGGGAGTTCTACAAAAAATAATGAAAATTACTATTCTGCAACACAGGCCTTAGTCCCCTAAATACATGGTCTATTCCCACTCATATTTTTATTAAAATTTGACATTTTTTTACTTAAAACTCATGTGAATGTGTTTATTTGTGTGCCCTGAGTGCTTGTGGTTTAATCAATAATATTTATTACAAATATGCATTAAATACATGTAAATGAATTTTCATAAATCTAGTATTTGGAGTCCATTATGTACGTTGCAGCTGGGATCTTCCTGTATGACTTAGCAAAAACACAGGAAATCTCAGCTGCAATGTATATAATGGCCGATAAATATATGGTCTGTGGACACTCATTTATTACATTAATTAGACATTATTATGATTGAAAACTCATGTATATATGTGTATTTGTATGCCCTGAGTGCTATACATGTGGTTTAATCAACAATATTTCTTACAAATATGCATTAAATACATGCAAATGAATGTTCATAGACCAAGTATTTGGAGGCCATTATGTACATTGCAGCTGGGATCTTCTTGTATGACATGTTGAATATCAAGACTAATGAAATGTGTATAAGTCAAATGTCCATCAACCATGTATATTTTTTATATTGCATACATTGTAGGTGGGATCTGACACTGGGAACACTTAGAGAGCTGAAACCTGCACCCGTATGCTTGTCTTGACCTCCTCTGTTCATATTTTGAATATCAAGAAGATTGAGGAAAATAGAAAAAAATTAACTGTCTGTGACTTTGTCATAAAAGGGTACACTTTTTAGTTCTTTTGCACAGTGCAGTTCTCAATATGTGCATCTATCAATCTATCTATCTATCTTGATTATGGACCTTATAAGAATTGATATCCACCAACCATGTATTTTTGATAATATAAATACATTGGAGCTGTGATTGTCCCTCGTACAATTTATTTACATTCAGAAATACGTGACGTACATACATTTTTTAATGTACAAGATCAACTTATTGACTAAAAACATATTTAGGTGACTTGTGACTCCCCCTGAACAGTATACACCCTTCAAAAGAGGTTCCCTTTGAGTTTTTTTGGTTGAAATTTTTGACTTTCTCCAATCTTCTTGATATTCAAAACTTGAACAGGGGAGGTTAAGACAAGCACAAGACAAGAAAATGCAGGTTTCATCTCTCTAAGTGGTCACAACTAGATATGAGGATCCCTATAATACAAAAATATATATGGTTTGTGGACAGCCAATTTCTGAGGTTTTAAAGGGTGCATACTGTTCAGGGGGAGTCACAGAGTCACCTAAATGTGTTTTTAGTCAATAAGTTGATCTTGTACCTTTAAAAATGGATGTACACCAATCATTTATTTTTTCATGTAAATAAACTGTAAGGGAGACTATCCCATCTCCAATGTATTTACATGACCAAAAATACATGGTTGGTGGACATTTAGGGTGAATACATATATACAATATATTCGAAATGGGCATTTAGTATGGACATCCATTTTTAAATGTACATTATCAACTTATTAACTGAAAAACATATTTAGGTGACTATGTGACTCCCTCTGAACAACATGCACCCTTCAAATCCATAAAAATCATCTGTCCACCAGCCATGTATTTTTGGTCATGTAAATACATTGTAGATGGGCTGGTCCCTCATACAAAGTATTTACATTATCACAAAAAAACATGGTTGGTGGACATTTAGGGTTAATACACCTTTACAATAGTTTGGAAATGGACATGTAATATGTTGGTGGACACAGGGGTAATAGACCAATACAATAAATTGGAAATGGGCATTTAGTAGGTTGGTGGAGATTAGAGGTTTACACAGCTGTACAATAAATTATAAATGTATTATTATTAAACCAGGGTATAGGGTGTTTACTGTTCAGGGGGAGTTATATAGTCACCTTAATATGTTTTTAATCAATATTTTGGTAATGAATATTTTGATCAATATTTTGGTAATACATGGTTGGTGGACATCCATTTTAAAATATACAAGATCAACTTATTGACCTAAAAACATATTTAGATGACCATGTGACTCCCTCAAAACAACATGCATCCTCCAATCAATTGTCCGCCAGCCATGTATTTTTGGTCATGTAAATACATTGGAGATTGGATGCTCCCTCGTACAATGTATTTATATTATCAAAAATACATGGTTGGTGGACATTTAGGGTTAATACACCTATTTAATAATTTGGAAATGGACATTTAGTAGGTTAGTGGACATTAGATGTTAACACACTTGTACAAAATATTGGAAATGTATTTTTACTAAACAAGGGTATAGGGTGCATACTGTTCAGGGGCAGTCATATAGTCACCTTAATATGTTTTTTAGTCCAAATTTGATAATGACCTTATAAAAATGGATGTCCACCAACCATGTATTTTTTGATAATGAAAATACATTATACAAAGGACATTTCCAATGTATTTACATTGTCAAAAATGCATGGTTGGTAGACAACCATCAACTTATTGACTAAAAAACATATTTAGGTGACTATGTTAATCCCTCTGAATAGTATGCACCCTTCAAATCCTCAAAAATAAACTTTCCACCACCCATGTATTTTTGGTCATGTAAATACATTGTAGATGGGATGGTCCCTCGTACAATTTATTAACATTAAAAAACAAATGATAGGTGGACATTTAGGGTTAATACACCTATACAATAAATTGGAAATGGACATTTAGTATTTTGGTGGACACAGGGGTAATATACCAATACAATACATTAGAAATGTATTATTATTAATCCAGGGTATAGGGTGCATACTGTACAGGGGCAGTCATATAGTCATCTTAATATTTTTTATCAATATTTTGATAATGACCTCATAAAAGTGGATGTACACGAACCATGTATTTTTGATAATGCAAATACATTGTACAAGGGACCATCCAATTTCCAATGTATTTACATTATCAAAAATACATGGTTGGTGGACATCCATTATAAAATATACAAGATCAACTTATTGACCTAAAAACATATTTAGGTGACCATGTGACTCCCTCAAAATAACATGCATCCTCCAAACAATTGTCCACCAGCCATGTTTTTTGGTCATGTAAATAAATTGGAGATACGATGGTCCCTCTTACAATGTATTTATATTATCAAACATATATGGTTGGTGGACATTTAGGGTTAATACACCTATTTAATAAATTGGAAATGGACATTTAGTAGGTTAGTGGACATTAGATGTCAACACACCTGTACAAAACATTGGAAATGTATTATTACTAAACAAGGGTATAGGGTGCATACTGTTCAGGGGCAGTCATATAGTCACCTTAATATGTTTTTTAGTCCAAATTTGATAATGACCTTATAAAAATGGATGTCCACCAACCATGTATTTTTTGATGATGAAAATACATTATACAAGGGACATTTCCAATGCATTTACATTGTCAAAAATGCATGGTTGGTAGACAACCATCAACATATTGCCTAAAAAACATATTATCCCTCTGAATAATATGCACCCTTCAAATCCACAAAAATAAACTGTCCACCAGCCATGTATTTTTGGTCATGTAAATACATTGTAGATGGGATGGTCCCTCGTACAATGTATTTACATTATTAAAAAAACCATGGTTGGTGGACATTTAGGGTTAATACACCTATACAATAAATTGGGATTCTTTTGAAACAGTATTGGAGTTCACATGTAGGTTAGACACTTGTTGGCTGCTTTTCCTTCACTATCCAATTTAACACTTAAAACTATTATAAAATTATACTTTTTGTTTTGTGAAGAATTCATTGGCATAATTTATATTTATGAGCAGAAGCATTTAGATCAAAATGTTTTTAAGTTCATTAAAGATCATGAGTAATTATTATTATACAAGTCTTTTGACTTCTGCTGTGCAAATGTTTATTTTCCCTCAAGCACCTGCCGTGTATCCTCTTCATCCACACAGCCACACATAAACAAACATGTTGCTCTCTGCAAGAGAAGACCCATCACTCCTCTGAGGCTCAGATGAAGAAGATAATGCACCCTTTTCTGTTTAATTTCTCTGTTGCTCCTAATGTATGGCAGTAAAATACAATTTATTTTGCATAATTTGCAGTAAAGTTGTTCTAATAAGGAAAAATATTAAATATCATAATAGCATTTAAAATACTGGTGTAATAAACTGATCAAAATAAATTAGGACATTCAAATAACAGGGGTTCAAGCCACTTATCCCAATTCCGAGTATCCTCATGCACAAACTTACGAATCATATTTTTAAGATCTTATTAAATCGTTCGACCAAGCCGTTCATTTGTGGATGATACACGCTTATCCGAATCGATTTAATACCTAATAATTCGTACATCTCATGTAGTGTATGTGACATGAAAATAGTGGCCTGATCAGTTAGGATTTCTTTCAGAATTCCCACTCGGGAGAAATTTTAAAGAGTGCCTCCACAACACTATGTGCAGAGATGTTGTGAAGAAGCACTGCTTCTGGGTATCATGCTGCATTGTCCACCAGAACCAACACAAAGTGATGCCAGCATGCTGACCATTCTAATGGCCCCACAAGGTCCATGGCATCTCTGTTAAAGAGAACCTCAATCAATGGAAGAGCAATGGTGCTTTTGGAGTGACCGTCAGATTCATCAGCTGAAATTCACAGCATGTTGCACACTAATGGCTAATGTCCCCGAGAATGCTCGCCTAATAGAAATGGGCCTATTATTTATTACAAAAGTATTTTTGATAATGCAAATATATTGTACAAGGGACCATCCCATTTCCAATGTATTTTCATTAGCAAAAATACATGTTCGGTGGATATTTAGGGTTACTACTCCTATAAAATAAATTGGAAATGGACATTTAGTATGTTGGTGGAAATTAGAGGTTAATACACCCATACAATACATTAAAAATGTATTATTATTAAACTAGGGTGTAGGGTTCATACTGTACAGGGGCAGTCATATAGTCACCTTAATACGTTTTTAATCAATATTTTGATAATGACCTCATAAAAGCGGATGTCCACGAACCATGTATTTTTGATAATGCAAATATATTGTACAAGGGACCATCCCATTTCCAATGTATTTACATTATCAAAAATACATGGTTGGTGGACATCCATTATAAAATATACAAGATCAACTTATTGACCTAAAAACATATTTAGGTGACCATGTGACTCCCTCAAAACAACATGCGTCCTCCAATCAATTGTCCACCAGCCATGTTTTTTGGTCATGTAAATACATTGGAGATGGGATGGTCCCTCGTACAATGTATTTATATTATCAAACATATATGGTTGGTGGACATTTAGGGTTAATACACCTATTTAATAAATTGGAAATGGACATTTAGTAGGTTAGTGAACATTAGATGTCAACACACCTGTACAAAATATTGGAAATGTATTATTACTAAACAAGGGTATAGGGTGCATACTGTTCAGGGGCAGTCATATAGTCACCTTAATATGTTTTTTAGTCCAAATTTGATAATGACCTTATAAAAATGGATGTCCACCAACCATGTATTTTTTGATAATGAAAATACATTATACAAGGGACATTTCCAATGTATATATATTGTCAAAAATGCATGGTTGGTAGACAACCATCAACTTATTGACTAAAAACATATTTAGGTGACTATGTGAATCCCTCTGAATAATATGCACCCTTCAAATCCTCAAAAATAAACTGTCCACCAGCTATGTATTTTTGGTCATGTAAATACATTGTAGATGGGATGGTCCCTCGTACAATGTATTTACATTATCAAAAAAACATGGTTGGTGGACATTTAGGGTTAATACACCGTCACAATAGTTCGGAAATGGACATTTAGTATGTTGGTGGACACAGGGGTAATAGACCAATACAATAAATTGGAAATGGGCATTTAGTAGGTTGGTGGACATTAGAGGTTTACACAGCTGTACAATAAATTATAAATGTACTATTATTAAACCAGGGTATAGGGCATATACTGTTCAGTGGGAGTTATATAGTCACATCCATATTTTTTATAGACAATATATTTATTATGACCTTTTAAAATTTCTGTCCACCAACTATGTATTTTTGATCATGCAAATATATTGTATAAGGGACCATCCCATTTCCAATGTATTTACATTAGCAAAAATACATGTTCGGTGGATATTTAAGGTTAATACTCCTATACAATAAATTGGAAATAGACATTTAGTATGTTAGTGGACATTAGAGGTTAATACACCCATACAATAAATTGGAAATGCATTATTATTAAACCAGGGTATAGGGTGCATACTGTTCAGTATGTAATAGTTACCTTAATATGTTTTTTGTCAATATTATAATTATGGACCTTATAAAAACAGATGTCCAAGAACCATGTATTTTTGATAATGCAAATACATTGTACAAGGGACTTTTCCATTTCCAATGTATTTACATTATCAAATATACATGGTGGTTGGACATAAAGTCCTCAGGACATCAAGGTCCCAGCTGCAATGTATTCAATTGAATTCAAATACATTCTTTAAGGACATTCCTGTTTTATGCTTGTTATACATAATTTCGAATTGAAAGTTATGTATAGTTTTCATTTGTGTGCCCTTAGTGCAAAACAGATGTTTCAAACAAAAATAGTAATTTCAAATAATATTTAAAGTAATTTAAATTAAATGTCCATAAACATTATTTGGTGGCCATTAAATACATTCCTTGTGGTATCTCCCTCTGTTTTGGGATGAAGTGGCACAATATAATTGGTAAATGGACAAAAACTCTGTTCTTGGACAGCCCCGCCCACACTCCTGTACACACCCACAGGGTCTGAGGCCCCTCGGGTATGAAGTGGCATAATATACTTATTAAGTGGACAGCCCTCCCACTCCAGTACACACCCCTGGGGTCCGGGGCCCCTCGGGTATGAATTGGTCTAACATACTTGGTAAGTGGACAAATACACTGTTTATGGATGCCCCGCCCCCTCAGGGGCATACCCCTGGGTTTGGGGCCCCACAGGGGTGAATTGGTCTAAGATACTTCGTAAGTGGACAAATTCTCTGTTCTGAACACTGGGGGGGCATTAACTGACTCACCTGGGTGCCCAATTGCAGTGTATGTGAATGGGGAAAGAACCCATGGCTATACATCTGCTAGTGGATGTGGTGGTGCCACCCTGTGGGCGATGGCTGAACAGCTTTTATTGGGGGCAGTTTTCAATGGCCCTTGGCACGGACACCGATGAAAAAAAGTAAAGTCACTACCAAATGGGTTCAAAAGTCTCCAAATATCTATAAGAGCAAGATTTTTTACATATCCTCTGAATTGTCAATGTTGCTTTAGGGGGCTTATACACTTTTATTTCACAATGATCATGGACTGAATCCATCAATAGATTAAAGTTTCTTCCCAATATTATATCAGCGGCTTGCAACATCCCTTCAAGATCTATAAAAAAGCTCTGATCATCAGCATTAGGTGCATAAATATTAGCTAAAATCAACCTTTGCCCCTGAATTTCTGATAAAACAATAATGTCTCTTCCTAATTTATCTTTAATCTGTTTGAGACATTTGAATTGTAGATGTTTACTTATCAATGTAATGACTCCCCTTAATTATAGAGGTTTACATGTCAATGTATTGACTCCCCTGCTCTTCCTTGACCCAGCACTAAAGAAAACATGTCCTCCCAATATCTTCCCAAATGTTTCAGCTTCCTGAGGGGAAAGATGCTTTTCTTGAAGAAACACTATATCAAATTTATAACCTTCCTTCATTTTATGCGGTGCCCCAACCCATTCACATTCCACATGGAGAGAGACAATTCACTCATATTAACATTTGACATGAACAAATAGATTGTGTGTCAAAAATAAAATTATAAACACCACATTCCAACATTAGTGCAACAGTCAAACTCCAAACCAAACAAACAGAAAAAGAAAAACATGCTCATCAACCCCACGCATGACAGCACCAACCAGCATCAATCCCTATAAACACAAACAGTCCATTTACACCTATGAGAACCCCCGTGACAACTTTGCTATCGGATTGCTCAAGTCTGGTGTTTCTATAAAAATGTTGTGAGAAGAATTACACAACCTATAATCATAATCATAATCTATTAAACAAACTCCAGCCAATAGGTGGAATAAACACAAAGAATGTGTAGATTCATTCACAAGACTGTCCTGAAGGTGTGTTCCTCCACAAACAAGCTCCAGCCGCTAGCAGAAACAGCACAAAAAGAAACAAAAAGGTGCCCAGCTTCCTCAGATAGTCAAGTGTATGTTCAGTGAGTCAGGCCCACTGGGCAGCAACATGAAACATGACAAAATGGCTTACTCACCCCATTGTCTCTATGAAGGACAATGCTTGCTGTTGGCATGTAAATATTTTGAAGCTGTCCTTCGTATCTGTTCTCAAATTGCGACATTCCATTGATGTAAGAGTTTCTTGCATTCCTTGAATCGATCTCGTTTCTCTCTTGTCAAATTTGCAAAGTCTGGGAACAAGAAAATGTTGTGGTTCTTCCAATAAACACTTCCTTTACTCCTCGCCTCACGTAGCATGAGATCTTTATCAGAGGATCACTTTATCAGAGTGTTTTGGCCAGAATTTATTGGGGCCTGTCTCCTTCCGCAGATCTCCAAGCCGGGACCCTGTGAGCTTACTCGATTTCAAGCTTATGGCCTGTTATGTTGAAAAGATTCGGGAAGAGCTCATCTTTGAATTTCACCATATTTCAGCCTTCCTCATGTTCAGGAATTCCAACAATTCGGATGTTGTTTTGCCGATTACGATTCTAAAGGTCTTCCAGCTTTTCCCAAATGTGCTGCAAATCTACTTTGGTTGGTAGTGGGTTAACAGCTAATTCCCTCTCCGATGACTCCATGTAATCGATCCGTTTCTCGATGTCACTAATTCTGGAAACCAACTTAGAGAATTTCGTCTCCATCAAAGTGATCGAACGACGTATTACATCAAGATCCTCCAAGTCTGCCAAGACCTATGCCAGCATTACAGACATGCTCATCAGTTGACATTGAATTTCTACCACCGCACTGTCTAAACTGAGTCTCTGGTCTGCGGCCCTCTCTGGGGTATCAGCTTGAGCACGTAAGTGTCTTTTAATGTCTCCAGAGCCTGATGATTTTGAATTATTTGACCTGATGACGTTATAGAACAGTTATGTAGCAGGGTGTATCGAATCTCACTGTTTTAAGACACAAAAATAATTAAAAACTAGCAAAGAGCACAGAGCTCGCCATTCACATGTCTGACACCTGCATGGCATGGGGTAACTGACAATTTGATAAAAGTTTTGATAATATCTGTAATTTTGTACAAGTATACAAACGTTCTGTAGTTTATCTCTTCGTTCTGATAATGGTGCAATTACGTAAGGGCAATGTGGCTTTGTGTGTATGGCTCTTAGAAGCCTTCATGTGACTGTGCTTATGATTCTGCAAGTAAGGAAGATTGGGGCAAATATTCACAGGTGCTATAACTTAATGAGGTTTTGAGTAAACTGCTTCCACTGCGACCATGTCAATGTACAAATCAAACTCACTCAGTTTATTTTCCATGCACTGTTTATTTATATCCATGCATGTGGTTACAGATGTCTTGCCTTTTTCTAGCCAGAAATAAACCTATCTTGAGAAATTGAGGGAATAAAAAGCTGTGACAATTTACCCCTTTTCCTACATGGACAGGTTCAGAGGAAGAAGGCTGCAAGTTAGATTAATAGTGCCTTCATGTGCTGGTGACTGACAATGGCAACTTTCAAACGCACAGCATATCAGAAATTAGGTTTAGGAATGAAATATTGCCAACAGATATTGACGAAGAAGAAAGAGGCTTCTGACATCCCTGCTGACATTCTGCTTTAGATAATAAGGTGTAAATTTGTTCTCTGTCCAGTGACCAATTTCTGCATACAACAATAATTCAAAGTCACTTTTTTAAACTATTGATTTTTTAAACTAACTCAAGTCTGTGTAGGCTGCTAGTGTCCCTTGTTGCATTTTACTGCTCAGTCAAAATTTCATTAATCTAGTAAAATACAGTTAAATCTGTATTTTCAAAAGAAAGACAGTAAAATCAATCCACTTATGTATCTATGCTAAATGTGTCATTTACTTTAAAAGTTACTTGTCCAGAGAGAAAAAAATGGCATTTCCTTATATTGTAGGTTTTTTAACATTCTGACAGATGCCCAACCTATGTAATAGTATTCCTATGCAAAAAACTAAGTAAAATGTATAATGCTAAAAATGTTTTCCAACAATCTCACCTAAAACTCATGTGGGGCTAATTTTCTCAATTCTGACCTTGTTGTATACAGCATATTATGGTATTCAGTCACTTGTTTACAATGGTAACTTAAACTAACATTCTCCCTAACATCTGGTTTTGAGTTCAATGGAAGAATGATAGTCACAGGTTTGCT
This sequence comes from Xyrauchen texanus, assembly GCF_025860055.1. Taxonomy (NCBI): domain Eukaryota; kingdom Metazoa; phylum Chordata; class Actinopteri; order Cypriniformes; family Catostomidae; genus Xyrauchen; species Xyrauchen texanus. The sequence goes on along the minus strand of NC_068317.1, from coordinate 32,260,773 downwards.
ACCGTAACCAGTCCTACTCGACCTGCTCTGAGCAGGATTCGGACCGGGGTCTCCGGCATGTGGGAGGCATGCTAACAAGGAGGCTAGAGGCTACAGGCTACAGCCTCTATCGTCAGTTGCTAATGTGCCTCTTGTCACCAGGGGAGTGAGTTTTACATACTGCACAGCAACCTACCAGCAGGCTCCCGTTACACTCACACTCATAAACTTCACTACCATCAGGGTCACGACATCAATATAACTGGTCCTGCTTGACCTACTCTGAGCGGGATTCAAACTGGGGTATTCGGCATGGGAGGTGGGCTAACGAGGAGGCTAAAGGCTTAGTGTTTTATCTTTCTTTTAAAAAAATATTGCAATAAATAATTAGAAGAGGATACTATGGATTAAACTGTTTCAGTCCTCATTCCCAAATAAACATGTATCACATCAGCAAGGATAGCTACATTTCCTCAAAGTTAAATTCAAGTTAATAACTTAACATTAATTAATTTACGTATTGGTTCAAGTATTAGTAAAAGTGATAGTAAATAAAGAGATCACAGCATCAAAATGAGTGTGTTATGAGACATCGTTCACTTACACTAATGTTATGAGGTTTATCAAATGACACTTTTCTCTTTTTATGTGACTGATGATCATTTGCCTCAATCCTGATTCACAGAATCCAGAGTTTCAATCAAATTAGTGTGTAATTTAAAAATTTATTTTACAACAAAATGTCAGATAAATATGCTTTACACTGTCACTCTTCTTTCCAGCCCACATATTAATATTCTCCATTCCGTTTCTGAGAATATTTTGACAAAATTGCTTCGTTCTCGGCAATCTCTCATTCATTCCAATGGGAAGTTCTGCAGAGCTTGTCAGAGCAAGCGACAGTAACCAAGGGGGGTTGAGCTTAGTGAAGAGTCAATTTCAGGCTCTAAAGATTATTTTCAACAGCTAAATAAGAATATTAACTTTTGTAATAAGTGAACCAGGCATTGTTATTGGCATTTTAAGCAGGCTACTTGTCAGGACAGGAAAGTACAATTCTCTTTCACTTGCCTCTTCAAAAACCCACTTGTCCTAGACAAGCATTAATGTTGAGCCATGACAAAAGCACAATTTTTTTTTATATTTATATTTTAGAATCAGACACACTGAAGAACTTCCGTCAAGTGCTTGTGCATACTTTCAAATTTTCTGATCAGTTGGGCATTTAGACAAAGTCATGAAATTAGAAATCAGTCACCCCCAGATAAAACGTATGCTACGATCCTGAACTTAGCCCTATAATTATGGAGAAATTAAATAAATATATCAATATATCAGTCCTTGAAGGTAAGAACTTGCTTGAGACTTGCACATGTATGACTTGTGCCCACCTCTGATACAGTAGATAGAATGCATTCAGAGTTTATGTTGTGAAATGTATTCAATCTTAGAAAGGATATCTGTATTATTTACTAGAACTAAAATTTAGTGGACAATTTTGTGCTGATCATTTGTAGGTTACTACATAACACTGGTGGTGGCGTAGTGGCTAAAGCACAGGGCTGTTAATCAGAAGGTCACAGGTTCTAACCCCATTGTGTCCTTGAGCAAGGCACTTAACTCCAGGTTGTTCTGGGGGGATTGTCCCTGTAATAATTGCACTGTAAGTCGCTTTGGATAAAAGCATCTGCCAAATGCATAAATGTAAATGTATATTGTAAAAACAAAAACAAGGTTGATGTTTTAAAGATATTTGCATATCTTGTTTATTCTACTGAACTACAGAAGAGATTGTCATTGCAATCAGTGTTTGGAGAGCTCCAGGTGATATTTTTACTCCTCATCAGCACCCTTCTGTGAGGAAGAACATAAAGAAGAAAGATGGATGTTAAGATGGATATGTGGACAATGGTTTTAATCCATTTATATATTTTGAATGATAGCCATGTCAGGTACACAACCAAATTTGCTTCATCTGTTATAGTGGTAGGGGTTTCAACCATTTATTAATGTATTTCTATTTATATTATTGATTTTAATGTTGCACTCTCACACTGAATTAACTTGTGTCTGTTCATGGTAGTTCTGAAATTTGTATTTTTGTGTACAAAATCACTTGTACTGAATGTTAAAATCTTACCTTGGGTCCAGTATCACGGCTCTTGGTTCTCATCTTGTTGACCTGAGATTCAGCAATGTCAGCTCTCTCCTCTGCTTCATCCAGCTCATGTTGTATCTTACGGAACTTGCCCAGGTTAGAATTGGCCTGTTCCTCCTATATAATATGCAGAGTATATTTGTGAAATTCGTGATTTACCTTATAAAATAATTACAGAAGTCTTTGAATACAATGTCAACTGTGAACAAATACTTACAGCCAACTCAGCAGTTCTCTTGTAGGACTTGACCTTCAGCTGAAGCTTGTCCACCAGATCCTGCAGACGAGACAGATTCTTTCTGTCTTCCTCAGTCTATGCAAAAAAAAATATATATAATTTTAATGAAGTTCAGCAGTATATACAATACATATAAAAAACCTTTAAGATTGTGTTTTATGTATATTGAAGAAATGACATAAGCATATCAACAAAAGCATCATAGATCCATTTGATCAAGCAGGCCAAATTTCTCCTACCTGGTAGGTGAGTTCTTTGATGCGTCTCTCATATTTACGAATCCCCTTGACAGAATCGCTTGCTTTTCTCTGCTCTATCTCCACCTCAGTTTCCAGCTCTCTCACCTAACAGATGGGGGAGAAGGTTAGCCTACTGTACTGTATATAATATGTTATTAAAATATAATACTGAAATCACATTACAAAAAAAATGTCAACAGCTTACCCTGGCTTCCAGTTTCTGGACCTGCTTCTTGCCTCCCTTCATAGCGATCTGCTCAGCTTCATCCAGACGGTGCTGCAGGTCCTTGATGGTCTGCTCCATGTTCTTCTTCATGCGCTCCAGATGAGCACTGGTGTCCTGCTCCTTCTTCAGCTCTTCTGCCATCATGGCAGCATCAGTGATGGCCTTTTTGGCTTTTTCCTCAGCATTCCTGCACTCCTGCACGGCCTCCTCAACCTCAGTCTGGAGCTGAGAATTGTCTCCCTCCAGCTTCTTCTTCTGATTCAGCAGGCTGGTGTTCTGAACATTGGGAACAATCACATTTATTTAGTCTTTAGATGATATAAAAAACTAAGAGAAAGGCTTTCTTTACAGTGAACTCGAACAGATGTGCCATACCTGAGAATGAAGCAGCTGAACCCTTTCACTGACGTCCAGCAGTTCCTGCTCAGCCAGTTTCCTTCCTCTCTCAGTCTGTTCCACCAGAGATCTCAACTCATCCAGTTCAGCCTGCAGTAGATTGTTGCGTCTCTCCACAATGGCGATGTTCTCTTTGAGATCATCATTACCTCGAGCAGCATCGTCCAGCTGCAGTTGGGCATCCTATGAAGCACAGATTTGTCAAATAAAAACACTGTATAACTTTTAAAAATTTCACTTTGGCATCATACATTTTTACTTAGAAATATCATACTTTGAGATGTCCATGTAGACCCTTGAGTTGTTTCTGGGCTTCTGATGCCTGCCTGTTTGCTTGGCTGAGCTGAATCTCCATCTCATTGAGGTCTCCCTCCATCTTCTTCTTTAGTCTAAGGGCTTCAATCCTGCTGCGAGTCTCTGACTCAAGTGAGCTCTGAAGGGTATCAATCATTCTCTGCTGGTTCCTCTTGGCCTGCTCCATCTCCTCATCTTTCTCAGTCAGTTTGCGTTCAATGTCAGCTTTAATCTGATTGAATTCCAACTGAGCTCTAAGGATCTTGCCTTCCTCATGTTCAAGGGAACCCTATAAAGAGTAAAAGTGATGTTTGTTAGTTGTCTTCATCAACCTTTTGTAGGGAACAGTGTTTTGGGGTGTGGGGTCATCTCCCACAAGATGTCCTAGTATTAAATTTAAAATAACTAATTGCTTTAAATAATTGCTTGGTTTGGAAATAGACATTCATCAGATCTCTTAAAGGAATTTTGGCAAAGCACTGATGGCATCTTTAAAGTTGTGAAGTATGAGATTTGATAGCCAAAAGGTCCATCAATCTGAACATCAAGATGTTTGGTGTTACCTCTGCCTCCTCCAGGGCAGCTTGTATCTCTTGTTTCTCCTGCTCCAGCTGTTTCCTAACTTTCTCCAGCTCATGAATGTTCTTCCCACTCTCACCAAGTTGCTCAGTGAGGTCAGAGATTTCTTCTGTTTATTAGAAATAGTCTTTAGCAAGAACTCAAAAAACTACATGGAAACAAAACAATGTGGTTCTCAGTTACAGTCACGCTTACCTTGGAGATTCTTGTTCTCCCTCTTCATGCTCTCAAGGTGATCCAGTGACTCCTCATAAGAGTTCTTCAATTTGAAGAGTTCAGTGCTGAGAGATCTGGCTTCTTTTTGGGCACTTTCTAGTTCAGTTTGGGACTCCTCATACTTCTGCTTCCACTCAGCCAAGACCTGGTTAAATTTAACAAGGTAAACCATACAGCCAGAGAGAACAGTGTAGTTTAGATCAAATGGTTTATAGTAAGATATAGTATTAGACATTGGATCCTTGGTTTAAAAGTAAATGTTGGTTATGAATTAAGTGTTTGATTACACTTTGTCATCGTACTTTATCAAAGTTTCTTTGCTTTTTGTCCAGAGCAGCAGCAGCGGCATTAGATCTCTCCACATCAACCATAAGATCTTCAATCTCATTCTGGAGCCTGTGCTTGGTCTTTTCCAGAGAGGAGCATTTAGCATTAACCGCTTCCACAGCTTCTTCTGCATCTTGGAGGCGCTGAGCCAGCTTCTTCCTATAATATTTGAAACAAATTATCTCAAAAAGAAAATCTGAAGCATTGTTCATTGTTATTTTGAACTACAGTATATTTGAAAAGTGCTCTTAAGATTGCAAACCATGTTTCATGTTCATGCCTTTGGTCATAATATGTTTTTAACACAGTGTTTCTTATTTAAAAATCAAAACTATATTCACAGAGAGATTTTGCTTGTTTTACTTACTTTGCATCCTCCAGCTCTTCAGTTCTCTGGATGGCATCAGTTTCATACTTGGTTCTCCACTGAGCCACCTCAGAGTTTGCTTTGGAGAGACTACGCTGCAGCTCAGCTTTGGCTTCTTGTTCCTCCTCATACTGCTCTCTAAGCAGATCAGCATCATGGCGAGAAGACTGCACTGCATGGGCCAGGGCATTCTTAGCCTATAAAGATTGGAATTATCCTTTGTACTGTACATAGAAATGCAATGGATGATAGGTAACAAATAGATACCAAAAGAAATACCTTCACTTCCTCCTCCAGTTGTCTCTTGAGGTCTTCAACCTGTTGAGTGTAGGACTGCTTTCCTCTGGTCAGCTGAGACACCAAAGAATCTTTCTCTTCTAGCTGTCTGGAAAGTTCACCTAAAATGCAATATCAGAATTATTTGTTTTTTAAAGGAATTGAGTTAAGTAGTATAATAGCTATGTCTTGTGTTTTTACCATTCTCAGTTTGCAGCTTGGCTTTTTGCATGGTGAAATCATTAATTATGCGCTGGCCTTCCTCAGCTTTGGTTCTGTACTCACTCATCTGGTCTTCCAGAGTTCTGCACATTTTCTCTTGGTTTGTCTTTAGGATGAATTATATTCATAGTTGATTGGTTTTCTTGACTGACAAGAAATACCATACACATCATTAAGACATTCAACATGATTTGCATTTCTTACCTTTGTCTTGACAAGCTGCTCCATGTTTGAGACCACATCATCCAGTTCCAGTCTGAGTTCACACTTTTCTTTCTCAAGCTTCTGCTTCACTCTCTGAAGGTTGTCAATCTGCTCTCCCAGATCAGCCACACTGTCTGCATGTTTCTTCCTCAGTGTAGCAGCAGTGGCCTCATGTTGCAGAGTAGCCTCTTCAAGGTCTCTACGCAGTTTCTGGAACTCAGCTTCACGTTTCTTGATCATCTCAATCTGGGCAGCAGTAGCGCCACCTGCTTCCTCCAACCTTTCACTTATCTCCTCCAGTTCTCTGGACAAATCTGCCCTCTGCTTTTCAACTTTGGCTCGGGCAGCTCTCTCAGCCTCTAGCTCTTCTTCAAGCTCTTCAATACGGGCCTAGATTTATCAGAAATACCTAATAAATTTCTCTGTGCTCAGTTATTTGAGAAAAATCATCTGATTATTTTATTTTTACCTGCAACTCTTTCAGTTTTTTCTGGAGTTGAGCGTCCAGAGCTTGCCCATCTTCAATCTTGCTGTTGAGCTGGCTTATTTCAAAGTCTTTTCTGCCAAGTTAACATGATTTGTTTTACATTTAAGTACATGAAATATGAATGACATGTTCAGATTTAAAAAAGAAAAATCGTACTTCTTTAGCCTCTCATCCATCTGCTGCTTATCATTTTCCAGATCCATCACACTCTCTTGTGTCAACTTCAAGTCACCCTCAAGCTTCCTTTTGGCTCTCTCAAGATCCATTCGTATTTTCTTTTCTTGTTCCAGAGAACCTTCAAGCTTCATATATAACAAATCATGCAATTATTTGCAAATGCTTTTTGATTTTTAATTTAGTATTATGTTTTCTGGCACTCACATCATCAACTTGTTGCTCCAGCTTGGCTTTGGCTTTGGTGAGTGTGTTGACTTTGTCTTCCTCACTCTGGAGATCATCCAGCGTTTGCTGATGGGCCTCTTGCAGAGCTTTCTTCTCCTTGGTCAGCTTGGCAATGATTTCATCCAAAGCTGCCATCTCCTCTGTCAGGTTCTTAACCTGTAGAATTGGGTCATTGTGTCAGGGACTCTCAACACATTGTTCTTAAGTCTCTAGCATCTTCACTGTTGAAAACTGACCTTGTTCTCAGTGGCATGTTTTTCTTTCTCCACTTTGGCCAGAGTGAGCTCCAGATCATCAATGTCCTTCTTGAGCTCAGAACATTCATCCTCCAGCTTTCTCTTCTTTGCTGTCAGCTCAGAATTCATTTCCTCTTCATCCTCCAGTCTCTCAGTCAGCTCTTTGATTTTGGCCTCACCCTGGATCTTGTTCTTGATCAGACCCTCACATCTCTCCTCAGCATCTGCAAGATTATCTTGTTCCTATTAGAGTGAAAAAAAGTTGTATGAATGGTAAGGTGTTTCATTGTTTTGTATTTACGTTTGATTATTAAATGTGTCTAGCAGAGTTTAGTTTATCGACGTACAGACTGCATAGCAAGCTGCAGGTCATTCTTCTCTTGGAGCATAGAAACCATCTTCTCTTCAAGCTCTTTTCTGCGTGCCTCAGATTTAGCAAAAGCCTCCTTCAGCTTGATAAATTCCTCCTTCATGTTGGCCATCTCTTTCTCAGTCTCAGCACTTTTCAGCAATGGTTTGATCTTGAAGTACATCTTCATCCAGGGCCAATTTTTGACACCCATGAAAGCACGCACATTCCACTGGATCACAAGCAGTGAATCTCTGCCATGTAGAATGGCAATTGTTAATTACACTAATGGATACAATTCTGATGGGTGTTTTAATATATTAAAGCAATCTGAATTCTTACCTGCGTTCAACAATCTTTTGGAACTCAAGTCTTGATAGAAAACCACGAGCCACTGACTGAATTCCAGTTATAATAAGTGCAAGACGGTCGTCTCTCATCTCCTCAAGTGTACCCAGAAGACCAGCCTTGAAAAACACCTGAGCAAGAATAGAAGTATTTTGAAGGATCTTACATAAGGAAAGATGACCACAGAGGAGTACCAGTAGAAGAGGTTGTTGATATGAAAGTTTGGCAATATTATACATTACCTTAGTATGTCCTAACTTGTACTGGGTGTGATCAATGTCCAGAGAGCCAAGAAGTTTTTCTGCACCCTTCTTGTTGTCAATGAACTGTCCCTCAGGAATAGCAGCAGGATTTAGGATGCGGTAACTACAAAAAGGGAATGTAGCGTGTTACAATAACTTGAGTCTTTGAGAAAATAAAATGTGTAGTGAAAGCTATTAAAGCTCCTCCTAACCGTTGCTTGAAATCTCCATACAGGATCCTGTTGGGGAATCCCTTTCTGCAGATTCTGATGCCCTCCAGCACACCGTTACAGCGCAGCTGGTGCATGACCAGCGGATTCTCCATCGCCCCAGGAGTCTTTGTCTCATTGGGGATCAGGCAGCGCACAAAGTGAGGGTGAGTTGACCTCAAGTTGGTCATCAGTTTGTTCAGATTCTCCTGTTAGTAGATTTTAGTGGACTTTTATTCATACGTAATTAAGTCTTAAAAGACAATGCAAACTTATATTATTAAAATCTCACATACCCTATGGAGGGCTGACACTGTTTGGAAAGAAGAACCCTTCTTTTTGCCACCTCCTTTGCCACCCTTACCACCACTAGTATCCGCTGTGAAATACATTCATTTTGTTACTATTGTAAAATTTGGGTTCATTATATTTTCATCACACTTCAATGTGTACTCACAGTCAGCACCAGCGTAATTTGCAAACAGTATAGACAACAGTTTCATGGTGGACTTCTGGAACAATCCCACAACAGTCTCATTAAGAGGATCCTTGTTCTTCACCAGCCAGTTTGAAATGTTGTAGTCAACAGTGCCAGCGTAGTGAACCAGGGAAAAATGAGCCTCTGGTTTACCCTTGATAATCCTGGGCTTCTGGAAGTTGTTTGATTTCCCCAAGTGGTTGTCATAAAGCTTAGCTTTAAATGTGGCATCACTGGCTTTTGGGAACATGCACTCCTCTTCAAGGATGGACATGATACCCATGGGCTACATCAAAGAGCAGAATATGGCAATATGTCAATTTTGCTGTGGAATTTCCCACCCCTACAGTAATTTGTCATCATAATATTCACCCACCTTCTCAATAAGCTCAATGCATGCTGCCAAGTCCATGCCAAAGTCGATGAAGACCCACTCAATACCCTCCTTCTTGTATTCCTCTTGTTCCAGCACAAACATGTGGTGATTGAAGAACTGCTGCAACTTCTCATTAGTGAAGTTGATGCACAGTTGCTCAAAAGTGTTGAACTGCAAGTGGACAGTGTGCAATCACAATGGTGCAAACAATGTAACATTGCACATTTTAATAAAAGTAGAGTGTGTAAAAAAAGTTTGTTTGAATCAAATCAAAATATTAATCTGGAAATATAAACTCACATCAAAGATCTCAAATCCAGCAATGTCCAGTACGCCAATGAAGTACTGGCGAGGCTGCTTGGTTTCCAGGGATTGGTTGATTCTTATAACCATCCAGAGGAACATCTTCTCGTACACTGACTTTGCCAGAGCACCAATAGAGTAGTACACCTGACGAGGAATAAAGCATGATTTGTCTTGGGAACCCACCCATGATATTATAAGTATGTAATACTCATTAGTGTACTTTTCAATTTTCTTTCTACCTGCTGGACACTTTGTCCCTTGGTGACCCACTCATTTCCAACTTTGACTCTAGGGTGGCACAAACCCTTGATGACATCGGCAGAGTTCAGGCCCATCAGATATGAAATTTTGTCAGCATCTACGTGTTAAAAAGAAGAGAGTTATTACTCAATAAAGGCAAAAAGTCTATAATATGCTGAATATAAAGATTCTCCTTACCCTCAGTCCCATCAGCCTCTGCCTGTTCCTCTCTTTGCTTCTGCTTAAACTTCATGTTGCCGTAGTGCATGATGGCACCAGTCAGCTTGTAGATGCTGTTCTTCTCCTCTTGGGTGAAGCCCAACACATCAAAGGCATCCTAGAGAAAATGTGCAGTCTTTTAAAATGAATCCAGGACATCAGTTCATTCATATAAACTCTTTAAATAAATACAAACCTGCATGACTTTATTCCATTCAACATAAAAGATGTTTTGCAGAAGGCTCACAAAGCTTTCTGAGTTTCAGTAAATTAGGACGTAATATTAGTCTTTTCGCATGGGCAAGTCATATTGACTTTTTACTTTAATAGTGCTTTTTGTAAACTTTTTGGAGCTTGACAGTCCCTGGTTCCTATATTCTTTAATATTGTATGAAAAAAGAGCGAACATTCTTCCAAACAAAATACAAAATGTCCCTTGAAAAAAGAAATTCATGCAGGTTTGGAAGAACTTAAGTGTGAGTTTGGAAGAACATTTCTGCATGAACCATTCCTTATAATATGAATATTTGTTCTACGTTTTCTTAAAGAGATATCATAGTGAAGTGTCTCTATTTTTAACATAATGTTACACCCACATCAGTTGCCACCAGCTCGTCACCATCACAAATTGAGGTCACTTGTATCTCTCCTTGGGATATGAAGGTATAGTCATAAGGGTTGTTGGTGATGAGCAGCATCTCTGAAGAAAAGTGAGAAAACAGATGATCAGAAATGGCTCCTCAATTTAGAGTCAATGTGTTGAAACATTTTATGGGTAATTTTACCCAGAAGTTCTGGTTTTCTCTGAGACAGGATCTGGTAGAAAATGTGGTAATCTCTCTCAGCCTTGAGCTGGAAAGTGACACGAGACTTCTCCAGAAGATCTAAATGAATTAATGAACAGATGAATTTCTTAACAGCAAAACATTTCTTTATTAATGTGTAATTGTTGGAATAATGTTGGGCAGTAAAGTACTTACAAGTCTCAATATCAGCAGAAGCTAACTTTCCACTTACTCCGAAATGGATACGGATAAATTTACCCTGTAAATACAGTATATCTACAATATATAACATGATCATATAACTTAACATTAAGCCTATACAAAATACTCCAATGGAAAGCTACTTACAAATCTGGATGAGTTATCATTCCTGATGGTCTTGGCATTGCCAAAAGCTTCCAGAGCAGGGTTACACTGAATGATTTGATCCTCCAGAGTACCCTGAGAATCAACCCAATAGAAGTTGTTTTGTTTGTTTGTTTGTTCAAAATAACACTTTAAACAGTTTGGTAATAATACAGGGTTGGGAGTAACAGAATACATGTAACGAGATTATGTATTTAAAATACAAAATATAAGTAACTGTATTCCACTACAGATACAACTTGTAACTGAATCAAAATGTATTTTGATTACTGAAGAGATTACTTTGCATTTTATTGTCATTTGTTCCATTTAATATTTAGTCCTTTCAGATGGAAATTTATACGTAACATATATACATATAAATGATTCGATCCAAAGTGCATTTGAACAGCAGTAAAACACTTTCTTATGATGTGTTACATTCACATCATAAGAAATGATGTGAATGTCGAGCAGACAGAGAAGTACGTTTGAAGTAAGTTTGGAGCAGAAGAAATAGAAATAAACCTTGTGTAAACTGTCAGCTTTATGCTAAGCTAAAATGCTATTTCTAGCCATTTCACATGCACATGTTACCAGACACAATCATATTTACTATCAAGAAAATTTACATTAGATCATAATTTCTATTTTTTTAGAAAAATAGAAATTATTTTGTTTGGAGCAGAAGAAATAGAAATAAACCTTGTGTAAACTGTCAGCTTTATGCTAAGCTAAAATGCTATTTCTAGCCATTTCACATGCACATGTTACCAGACACAATCATATTTACTATCAAGAAAATTTACATTAGATCATAATTTCTATTTTTTTAGAAAAATAGAAATTATTTTGTTTGGAGCAGAAGAAATAGAAGAAATAGAAATAAACCTTGTGTAAACTGTCAGCTTTATGCTAAGCTAAAATGCTATTTCTAGCCATTTCACATGCACATGTTACCAGACACAATCATATTTACTATCAAGAAAATTTACATTAGATCATAATTTCTATTTTTTTAGTAAGACCTTTGATATTAGGGCAAAAATCATATTCTTGATAATCATTTTTGTATTTTTTTCCTATAAAAATATCTAAAAATCCTTAAAACAAGATCTGTTTTCGAAAACAACACTGCATAAGATATTCAGGTTTTTCAGAGAATGTATTTTTAACATTTGTATTTTGTCTTACTGTGCTGGCAGACTAAAAGTTTTTATAGTCAAAACAAGTTAAAAAACCTACCAGTGCTGATGTAGTAATCCGAAGTATTTAGATTACATTACTGGCCTTGAGTAATCTAATGGAACATCTTACAAATGATATTTTACAGCATGTACTCTGTAATCTGTAGTGGAATACCTTTCAAAAATAACCCTCCCAACCCTGTTTATTATTATATTTTTCTTCAGTTAACAGACATACATTTTCTCTGACATGTTTTATGATATTGTATCATTTTTATAGGTATCTTTTTTTGGTCACAAAATGTATCAAGATTGTTAAAATATATTCATATTTATTGAAAATTGATAGAGCAAAATAATTTGTGTGAAAATAAATAATAACAGAATTATATATATATATAAATTATATATATATATATATATATATATATATATATATATATATATATATATCTGTGTATATATATATATAGAAAAGGTGGCGATGACTCCCAGGGGGTTATAGTGATATTGTGTGTATATAGGTTACAGTGCAAAATGTAATGCAAATACTTTTGAGATAGCAATATGCTTTTTAGTAACAAATTAAGAAAATGTTTTCTCAAATTATGTACTTGGTTATCCATTTCCTTTTATTTTCAATCACATTTGTCATTTTATATCATCTTAGCAAATTAATCTCAATTGTTATTGGATCAGTCACTTTGAATGTGTACTGTTGTATGAAAATCTGAATCTTTCATTTAAAGTCAAAAGGCCAGAATAAGGGCATTGTTTGTTTCATTCGATTACAAAGTAAGTTTTTCTTTAGGACTTACGCACCTTTTTCTCCGCTGATGGATCCTTCTTGCCGGTTGTTGCTGCTGCAATGCTCGCAAAGTACTGGATCACTCTTTTAGTGTTCACAGTCTTTCCAGCACCGGATTCTCCACTTGGAATAGAAAAAGACCATTAGAAGACTTAAGAAATGCAGCAAAGAAACAATATGTGGTTGAAAGGAGGAATATCTGACTACAGTGAATCATAATGTGTATTACATACGTGATCAGGACAGACTGATTCTCCCTGTCTGTGGGATAAAAAGACAAAATTTGGATCATTTGAAACATGTACAGATGCATTTTAAATCTGTAATAATTTCTACAAGCCAGATATATCATCACCTGACAGCATGTACTGGTAGGCATTGTCTGAGATGGAGAAGATGTGAGGAGGAGCTTCAGTTCGTTTCTTTCCTCTGTAAGCTTCGACAACTTCCTGATTGTACACTGGCAGCCACTTGTAGGGGTTTACAGTGACACAGAAGAGCCCAGAGTAGGTCTAGAAGAGAGAACAAGAGATAATAAGATGCTGTGGTAATAATAATAAGATCTCGAACTGTAAGTTGTGACTCACGTAGATCATCCAGGCTGCGTAACGCTCTTTGAGGTTAAACAGCACAGCGGGCTCGTGGAGGAAGGTGAACATCGCCATGTCCTCAATTTTATCGAACTTTGGTGGGTTCTGAGGATGAACATCAACTTCCTTCACAGTTACTGTCTGTTAATAACACACAAAAACACACATCATATCACAATGCAAAACTAAATATTCTTCTGTATTTATATCCACATCAAAAACTGATCAAACAATCCAGAGATAAGATCCTGATAACCAAGAGATACTTACCTTCCCGAACTCAGTGTTAACAGTGACTTTGTCACCGTCTCTACTGGTGATGGAGGCTTTGACGTACTCAACTTCAGGGTCGGGTACAAAGCATTCTTTCTTCATGTCGAAGGGGCGAGTCTGGGCTTCCAGACGCTCCTTATCCGACTTCCGCAAGAAGGGAGCGGCTGGCCCAAACTCCGCCATCAGAGCATCTCCCATCTTTCAATCAAACTAAAGCAAAGATGATAGATCGATTCAGATACATTCTAAAAAATCTATCTAAAAACTTATTACAGCCCTATAATCTAAACATGAATGAAGATGTAATGTCCACAAGATTCACACTTAATATGACTCTTGGTTTCCATACATGTATTTCTAATCCTTTACTTGCTCTTTCAACAAACAAACTTCAATTTAAAGTATTGCATAAATATTACAACAACAAAACAACTCAACGAATTGACTTTTACTAATAGACATCGCTTACCTTGTTGTACTCAGATGAAGTCCAAGAAAGTGCTGGTCCTTGCAGTGGAATAAACATGAATTTAATCAGCAATGGAAAGTTATGTTACATAACACACATGTCCATATTGAATCTTATTTATCCTTTGCTAGTTCAAGAGAGAGCAGTAAAACATTTACCAATACAAACCATCTTACCTTTAGGTGTTACGATGATGTTAGCTTAGAATAAAATGCTGTAAAGCATCTCTTTATATAGTGGCACAATGACTGTGTCATTGACTCCCTGCGTTTGGCTTGGCTCAGTTGATGTGTGCGTAACACTTTTTGGGGTGCCAAAAAAAATGTGTCTGAGTCACATTAGTTTAGCATGTGCTGCGGTGTTGAGCGATGCTATTGTGAAAGATCAGAAAGGATCTAAATCACAATGATGCTATTTTTGTCTCATGTAAGTATATCTTACTGTTTTAAGATTAAAGCAACTTTACTACAGTTTACTAAAGTATCTCTATTTCTTCACATCAGTTTTCACCATGTGTTTTTTAGTGTTTATTAATGATATATAATGTCTTTATGTAGGTAAATAATTTGTAGGTGTGGATGACATTGTGTATCATTTTAAGTATATTAATTATAGTTCAAATACATAATCCTTTAATAAATAAAATCATAATTATGCAAAGCTTAATTGATAGCTAGCTTTCAGTTTTAAAGTGTACTTTGCCTGTAAGGCAAAACCTCTGTGTCATCTTTTTTCTCAGATAATGGAAAGTGAAAAGTTCTCCTGTCATGCGTGCAAGGATGATTGTCTAGAACTGTATCATTTTCAACCTGTCCTCAATCACATGCATTAGGAATTTCACAGGTTTATCTTTGTGCTCAAGGATAAAGGCAAGTTAACAAATGGTGTACAGTCAAATCGTCAATAGACAGCTGTAATGTAACAATGGATATCTACACTTGCTTTCTTGCCTTATGGAGAGACAGCGTTGACCTTTCTAGACAATATAATAGACATGTCCATCACTTGTGTTTTGTAGGTTGTACCAAGTTCATGTGTATTCATAGAAAATGGGACAAACAACATCTCCTTCCATGGACTTTTATACGCCCACTACACATTCAGATTTCAACAAGAATTTGCACCAGCAATAAATAAATCCAATGCAACCAAAAACAAATACATAAAAAGGATACAACAAAATGCATGTAATAATGCATGCATCTTTTACAACCTTGCATTAATTGAGAGGCTACATGAAAAATTTGCATTTTATTTTCGCAGGACCACTTAAATTGAACTAGTGAGGTAGAAATGTTCATAAAAATTCGGACAAACTCAAAGTAAATGGTGACCAATTAAAGGAACAAAGGAATACACTTTCTCTTATACGTTCATTTAAATAAACGTATTTAAAAAAGCTGCAGCGTAGTAATAAAAAAAAGTTCTTCGACATGTAATGCATCAACAATCCAAATACAACATAACAGTTGTGCTTCTAATATTTTTTGTGCTCCTGGTAACATGAATGGGCTTACTAGTTGGAATCACACTTGTCTTAGCACGAAGAACATCTTAGACCCAGATCTGCTTGTATATAGTGTTAACTTATTGTCAGGTCGACAACGTTGATTTGTGAGTGATCAGTCCAAGACCTTCGGTTGGTAATCAGGCCTACCTTGACCTCTTTTCCCTCAGTTATTCTGAACCCTTTCATCAAGCACCTTACTTAGTCTTAACACTTGAGCAGTCTATTCTAGACATCATCGTCCTTTATAGAGCCTCATTCTCAGCTGTCTACTCGCACTGGCTTATCAGCACTCTTGAGTAACAATGGAAGAAACAGTGGGACCTTATGGCTAATGAAATGCGTAATGTGAGCTTCCTTTTGTTAAAGAGACTAGGATGGTCTTGCATCTGTTGCCTCCAAAAGGTTCAATAGAAATCCTTTGTCTTTTGCCACTTTGGAACTCTATTTTTACCACCATAAATGTGTTTTCGGATCTCTGGATGTTGTAGCTCTGTACTGCAATTGTCATGATTATCAGCAAATAATGGAGCATCATATGAGCCACTCATAACGGCATTGTGCAGAACACTGTTTAATATAACAGATATTTTTACATGTGTCACATGCTTATCACATGTACATAGGTGTGAATTTTTAAGCATCAGAAGTAACTTTAGTAATAAAGCTTTCAGTAGTAAGCTTCATTCATGAGCTTTGATCTTACACCTGTGATGGGACCATTAGTTAACTCAAAAGCGTTGAGGTTTGGGCTTTTTCTTCGATCATCCTCCAGCTGTAGAATTGGTTGAGTTCTGTATGTATTTTACATTTAGTCATTTAGCACACGTTTTGATGCCAAGGATCCCCAAATATAATGATCCTCTTGCAAGGGATCCCCTTGCTAAAATATAAAGGCTGCTAT